>NC_070630.1:11536183-11836183 GCF_947347685.1 Pleuronectes platessa | reverse complement strand
GAAAAACAAACAAAGTCACAACCAGGTTTACACATCAGTAGGTTTAGATTACGTCTCAGTGAAGCAGTTGATATCAAGCCTGCATCTTTGTTTATTCTTCTGTAATATCTCTTCTAAATAAAAAAGCATTTATGCAGTCTGGTGGGTGAAATTTACTCCATTGACATTTCTGACATTGTCAATATAGGAATTCACACAAAGCAAAACACTTGGGATGTAACTTATACTCCACACAACAGTTCAGTCAGCTGTTATCGGCTGTTGCTGGAGTTTTTTTTAACATCAGCATGTTGACATGTTTTTCGCCACATTAAGGGAAACTCCACGCGAGCTCCGTGAACTCACAAAGAAAATACTTTTCTGTTCTTTCTTGTATGATATTTTTCGATTCTGTTCATTTATATATAACGTCATTGTAGCAGCAGTTACTATGCAGTGTCAGGATTAGTATTAGCAAAATAGTGCGTGTTAATGTTGTCGGTTACCTCAACAACACAGGAAACTGTGAGCATGTGGTTTATAGATCTACAAAGGTGTAAAGTATATGGGAGGTACACACACTGGCATGTTAAATAAAATAGACAAACTGTGATGATAACATCATGTTAGAAAAACTGCAATTACAGAAGTTACTAGGAATAATAAAGAATATTATAATTACATCAAAAAATCCTATGAACTTTTTTTATCCCAGAAGATTACATTTTTTATCATTAGTATTTTGATAGATTGGTTATTGCTCTTTTCTTGTTGTACCTTTTACTTTGTAAAGCACTTTAGTCAACCGAGTTCAATGTGCTATAAAACTAAAGTTGACATGGACATTGACATGACATTTAAAATATTGAATTTAATGATAGGTGTTTGTAAAAAATACATCTCAAAATGGCACCGACAGCTGAAGTGGCACACTCTGTAAGGTTTTACTGAATTGTTAGTTTTATATCTCTGGGGTCAGTTTAAGATAAGAATCACATTTTGTTTTTATTATAGTACCTTGAAGAAAGGAGTGGGGGACTGAGATGTCACGGAATGACAAGGTCTGGATTTGTGTTTACAGAGCGGCTTACAGCAGAGAAACACTGCAGCTCAATAGGTTCAGCCGAGCCAAATTCCAAATGAGGACAGCACATGACCAACAACTGAGCATCAGCACGGGTAAAATACAGGACGTGCTGTGTATGACACCGCACGCTGAAGCTGTGTAAACACAGTGACCTCTACAGCCTTACATGGGTCTCCATGCTGATGTGTTCCTGCAACAGAGGCTGGTTATCACAACAGGAACCTGATCGAGCCATTTTATAGTGAAGAGGAAATGTGCTGCATCCCTTCAAACAACAGACATTGTTTAAACATCCACGTCTTACTGTGAGACAAATCACACACCCTCCTGCTCACGTGTGTATACGCACACTCACATTCTCATGTGCTCTCAAGGATCATTTCAGTCATTGTATTCACGCTTTTGTATTTGCATGACCCATCCTTCTCCTTGAGACACCAAGTCCAATTGTTGGACCATAACTGCCTCAGTCCTGGTGAACATGTCAGGCACGGGACTCATAGAGAAGCACCCCCCCCCTTCCTCCAAGTGATGAGGTGTTTAATGAGGGGTTGCTGTGGAGACGGGCACGTAAAGACGTCAGTGGTGTTTCCCCCGATTTGATCCTGACAACAAGTTGGCGCAATGCAGGAATTTTCCCTTTGTGTTGACAGTGTTAGCAATGGAACAAATGTGTTGCAGTCCCGGTGCTCTATTTTTACCACCAGTCAGGTCACCCAGTGACGAAGAGATGGAGCAGGCGACGAGAATGACGGCGGTCCCTGCCCTCCCTGTGCCCTCAGTCAGCGGCAGAACAAGAGGTATTCACTCGGAGCGCTCACATCACTAAATCCATGTGAGTGAGTGAGTAAGTGACAGAAGCGTAGTATGAGGACAAGGCGTTAAGTAATGTGCCTGACGTCAGCAAAATGCTGGGCTTGGCAGACACAAAGGAGAAAGACGAAAATTCAACAGAGAAAGTGTTCGCACAAGGAAGTAGAACGGCAAAGCTACATGACAGGCATGCCTTCAGGACGTCACAAGTATCCTCACTTATCCAAACACACGATGGTTTTGATAATCTTACTTTGTTTGTGCAGCAACTGCAGCAAAAACACACCTTTGATAAGAGGTGGACGTCCTTCCTGCTTGAAGTTGTTATTTCAACTCTTATAGACACACAAACATAACCACATAGCAGAGAAATGAGCTGTGTGACGGAGGGACGAGGTTTCGGATCAGGTTGTGTCGTTTATCAATAGAAATAATGAGATTCCACTAAGCGTCCTCATGATCTTCATAAGGAGACATGAAAGGCCAATAGCAAAAGTGTTGTTCTTCCTGGATGTCAAATGTTTCCTGCTGAAAGATGATTCCGAGGCTGGACATGAGACACAGGAGGGATGTTTTAATAAAGTAAACAAGTGGGCCATCAAAATAATAAACAAGCTTCATAAGATAGGTGAGGCTGAGGAATAAAAAAGTGCAGTTACATGGAAGGTGCAAGGTGCCATTGTTACCATTGCAGCGAACGGGTTGCAGAGAATTTAAACAGAACAGTGATGAAAGAAATGTCTCCAAGCCACGCAGATGCAAAAATGTTTCTCACAAGTTACCTCTGGATAAAAAAAATCTCATCTCTTTTCAACACATTGCGTCAGCAGGTAAAGATATAATGCATTGTGTTCTAAATAACAAGCGCGACAACTGTACTGTGCTAAATACTTTCTACTTTCCCCTGACTCATGTGTTTCTCGTGTGTGTGTGTGTTCGTGTGTGTGTGTGTGTGTGTGTGTGTGTGTGTGTGTGTGTGTGTGTGTGTGTGTGTGTGTGTGTGTGTGTGTGTGTGTGTGAGAGACCTAATCAGGTTTACAGTCCTGACCTGCTAGTTTCTACATACCAGAGATAATTGTGTAAGCTTGACAGACGGAGGGAGGGAATGTAAATGTAAATTCTGGTCTTACACACACATGCACACACCTATAAGAAGTTAGAGAGAAAGAATATGTGTGTGTGTGTGTGTGTGTGTGTGTGTGTGTGTGTGTGTGTGTATATGCATATGTACACACAAGCTCACTAAAATACACAAAGTTCACAGAAGATCCCTTTACTGTGGCTAAAGAAGTCTCTGTGTGTGTGTGCGTGTGTGTGTGTGTGTGTGTGTGTGTGTGTGTGTGTGTGTGTGTGTGTGTGTGTGTGTGTGTGTGTGTGTGTGTGTGTGTGTGTGTTTGTGTGTGTGTGTATAAGCAGGCTCTTAACATGGAAAAAGCTTCGTCTCAAGCAGACTGCGCAGGGACAAAGCTTTTCATTCTGCTCCGAGCATCAAGGAGGATGAGGAGGTAACTTGAGAGCCGTGACCAGGCAGGAGAGAGGGGTCTGGGGATAAAGGAGACACGCACTGCTGTTCTGAACCAGCCTTTGTTGGTTCGAGCTCCTGTCTCCATCAACCCCCTCCTCCTCCTCCTCCTCCTCCTCCTCCTCCTCCTCCTCCTCCTTTCCTTGGCTTGGTTCTGGGCAGGTAAGCCGATAGGAACCTTGGATTCAGTCCATTCTGTGTACAGCGAACAACTCCCTGATTCATGACAAGAGGCAGGGACAGAGAACAGGCCTTCAGTGAAGAAAAGACGGCGGATGGAACCAAAATGAAGAATAAAATGAGACCTCTATGAGTCTCAGCAAGTGGAACAGCAGGACTCTCATTGAAACTAACCATTATACACATTTGGTCTAACTAAGTTTCGGTAAAACTAAAATTACTTCCAAAACACTTTTCAACTTTTTATGCTGAAACTATTAGTATTGAATTAGTTTCTGAAAACAGCTAGACAACATTATAAATGATCAAAGTACGCTGATATATGAATAGAACTCCCGGGTCATGTATACTCGTGTTGGAAGAAAAACTTAAGTGAGGTTGCTAACTGCATACTTCCTGAAGTCTTGTTAGATGGGTTTCCTTCTATTTTTAATATTATTATTATATCCAAATACCCAAATATCCTCTTATCATCAGTTAATTTCCAAGAAGCTCATACATCAGTGTTTAAAGAAGATATTGTTGAAACCAAACCAGCAACTGTAAGGTTTCTGTATCCGTAGTGAATAATATGATTTTATCGCTGCTTTCAATGAAATGCCACGTATTGTATCTTAGTTTTATTTGTTTTATAAACATCTGCATGGGGTTTTGCTGGTGGCACAATACGGCATTACATCTGAAACACAGGATATAAAAGAAGAAGGAGGGAGAGCAGGTCCATCGTTTCATTAATTCCCATCATTGTTCACACCAGACTGAGCACAGCAGTGGACGCCTCTCTCATCCTCTTCCCTCTCCTCACTTCATCCTTTTTTCAATCCATCAAATTCATTAATCATCTACATTTTCTCCGGCTCCTGAGTGACCATAAAGAACAACACACACACGCATGCCCTGACCCATTAGAAGAGTGTTTGCACATTCTCCTTGTGCCAAGTGCCATGAACACACAGGCACAGCAAGCTGCATGGTGACGGCCACAAAAGGCACATTACTGCACTCTGAGTCATCCCCTCCACCTCCGAGCTGCTGCCCCCATCTCCTGCACACTGTGCTTCTTTCCCTCTTTTCAGTCGTCTCCCTTCCGTGATGTGTGGCCTATTAGATCCTCATTTAAAGAAAGGGAGGGAGAAAACACTGGAGGCTGTACACATATAATTTATTATATGTGCACAGCCGTGGCTACAGTTATAGAGTCATGCTGCTGCTGCTGCTGGAACTCTTCCTGAACCCTGCTCTGTAGAAAATAAAGAAAAGGCAAAAAATCCACTGAACTATAATGAATCCTTGCAGACGCTGCAGAGTCCAGCCTGTTTTCAGTGTCCTGTATTACTGCAGCCACATCTAATAATCAATAATCAAATGAACTTTTCTGTTGTATCCAAGTGGTTGTGGTATTTATTTGTGTTGATTAAGCTATTGTAGAGGACATGTCATTTTCAGAATAAGAGAAGGTGACAGACAACTGTGCATGTGTATCGTACTCTTCATGATTCACAATGAGCATCAAGGCTTGTGACGGTGGTGACGATATAAATATTAACCCCCCCTTTTTTTTCATCAAGATCTATGAATTATTCTCTGAAATAATCAAAACAAAAAGGTTGAAAAACGCCCTAACTTACCGTTTAATGTTAAAGAAAGTGAAAGAAAATATTGTCTCTTCCTATCGGGCGATGCCCCACCCATTCCCCAAATTCCATGGACATAGGTTGAGTAGTTATTGTGTAATCCTGCTAAATGACATACAAACAAGTGCAGAATGAAACCAAACCTCCTTGGCGGTGGAGGTCATAATGTTTTTGTAATCATTGCACACTGCAAAGTATTTTTGGTGAGTTTTCTAGAAATGGATTAAACCCAAGTTAAGCACTAAAGGCCGAGCTGATGGCCTCACGTTATTTTCACTCGGCTCTTCCACTCAGAGACCTTCACTATTGATGTCATGTGTTTGTCTACTGAGGTAAGACTTCAGTTTGGCCCATTTCTCCGCACAACTGAGAGGCAGACACACACACACACACACACACACAAACCTCACAACGTGTCTGGTTCACACCAACACACACTGCACTTGTGCCGCAGCCAAACCAAACCCACCCTTTCAACCCTCACGCTGACACAATTGTCTGCTGTCGGTCTCTCTCTCACACATATAATCAAACAGAAACTACTTTCATGTCCTGGGGCGATGAAGCTCTCCCAGTTTTTCTAAGAGATCGTTCAAGACGTCTGACTGTGCTTAAATATCTTAAATAGAGTGTTGCACTCATCTCGATGTTTCCGAGGTTCCAGTCGCGTACACCACAGACCTAACTAACTTATTCTGGTCTCTGTGAGTGTGTTTATCTCGCCCTGACCTCCCCTCACCTTGTTTCTGTGACATGAGAGGAAATTCTCTCGACCCGGCTGGTACGAGCTCTCCACATGGTTACATGGCACCGAATGCTGCTCAGCAGTTCCCAATTGGATTATTGCACAAAACCGTTTTTCTTTTTCAACAGTGCTAATCGTTGGATTAGTATCATAAGGCCTCTTTTGCTGAGAACAAGAGAAAGAATGCAGCACCATTAGAGGCTGTGGGCGCTGCAGAAACACACCAAACAAGACTTCTTCTTTATTAGTTAACTTTAGTCTCATTTTTGACATAATTTCCACCGGATATTCAGAAACTACTCTCAAAAAACATTGAAGTCAATGTAGGTCAGGAGCCACAAGCTTTCAGGCAAACAGACAGGTTTTCTAAAGTGTTTTTTAAACAGTTGTTTGCTGACGAATTGAAATGAGAGCTTTCTCACGATCAGCCGGGGGAGTGACACTATATTTGTTATCTTATTTAATTGTTTTCATCTTTTTATCTTCATCTTATCACAGTAATAGCAGCAGATTTAATTAAAACGTGTGTAACTATCGGACTGATCCTTTATTTCCCTCATCAGGGTCAACATTTTCCAGCTTCAACGGTTAGTTTCAGTGTTTCAAATCTAAATGATAACAATAATGAATTACTGCACTTTAAGAGCCTCAGCTAATACTGTCCAACATCAATCATAATAAAGTCGAAAAAATGTTTTTACAGTTTCAACAAATTTTAAAAACAATCAACAATCATTGTAATATGATGATATGTTCTTTTCATGCAGTTCCTTCTCTTGTCCTCGCGTGCCCAGATTTCATAAATCAAGATGATGTGGAAATCTTGTGATTGTTAATAGCAATTATGGTTAAAATGATCAGATCAATCTAAAATCCTGAATGAATTATGAGCCAAAGTATCTCGAAGCTCCTCCTACACTGGAAACCTCCGGGTCATGTTGCATCTTTTTGTCTGGGTCTAGTATTTTGTTTCTTTTGTGTCTTTTTGGCTCCTTTCTGGATGTTTTGTGTCTGTTTGGATTCATTTTCTTTGTCCTTCACGTTTGGGCCCCTGGAGGACTTTTGGTAAATCCGTTCAGTATGACAGATTTATGTTTACTCTGCATCTCTATGTGGTTATTTACTGTGCCTTTGTGGTAGCTTTGTGTCTCTTACTCTATTTGGATTGACCTCACAGCAAAATATATTGACAACCACATAGAGAGACTCTGTCCCAGGGGCCCCTGGATCCGTCCCCTGCAGGCTCCTGACCATGATAAACTGCATTATCCTCCGATACACAAGGTATCTTTATTTGTGCATTGTGTCATGTATTTTATCTTCCCACTTTGTTCTTTCATGACAACATTTTAAATTTCCATCTACTGTCCCACCTCTGCCTCTGATAAACATCCTGTCACTTTGCTACGGGGCAGCGGTGTGTGCTTTGAATAATCAAATGTCCTTGTGTGGCCCGAGCTTCGCTTTTAGCACAGTGCCAGCAGCCAGCAGACACCAGGCACGGTCAGTCATGCAAAGCTGTTCTGCTACCATGCAAATCAACACACACCCCCACACACACCCACACACCCACACACACACACACACACACAGAGGGACTTTTGTGGAGCAGAACTGATACATGATGTTGCGAGTGTCCCTCCTTAGAAATAACCACAATTTCCTTTACAGAAGTCATTTTTCTTTAGATTTCATATTTATAGTTTGGGTGTGAGGTTCAGAGTCTGCTGGGCTTGGTCAGAGATCTCAGTTATCTTCACTCCGTCATCACATGTCATGTTCGTTTGCTTCTATCTACACCTGCCACGTTCTTGCTAATTGAGTGGCATTTATTCATTGAGCAACGAAGCTTTGGGGTGATAAGCGCTGTGTGTTTGCCCGCTGGTGCTGGCACATACAGTACGGCAGGCTTTTCAATAATCGGAGCAGCTGCAGGAGGAAAACATCCCCCCCCCCCCCCCCCCCCCACCCCATCAGCTCAGCGGATGAAACTGTGTGGCTGCAGCATCTTCACCTATTAGCGATGCCGAACGTGGAACTGTGTTGATTCCATATAAACAATACA
Source organism: Pleuronectes platessa (assembly GCF_947347685.1). Classification (NCBI taxonomy): domain Eukaryota; kingdom Metazoa; phylum Chordata; class Actinopteri; order Pleuronectiformes; family Pleuronectidae; genus Pleuronectes; species Pleuronectes platessa. The sequence goes on along the minus strand of NC_070630.1, from coordinate 11,828,158 downwards.
ACCTTCGCTCACACTGGGTCCTTATCTGCAAAATCAGGGCCAACTGTTTGCTTTACAGTTAGTGTGCGTGTGTGTGTGTGTGTGTGTGTGTGTGTGTGTGTATTTGTGTAGAATACAGGGGAGTGAGGTAAACAGGAGGTGGTGTGTATGATCCCATTCCCAGGGCCAAACTGCTTCTCCAGAGAGAGAGAGATAAAGAAACAGCCCCTTCCACAGCGGAGGTGGAAACAATGGCCAGGGCAGGGGCTCTCCTTCACAGCTGTGTGTTTGTGTGTCTGTGCGTGGGTGTGTGTCTGTGCGTGGGTGGGTGGTCCAGGTATTATTCATGTTGTGGGGACAAAAATAATCCACATAATGGAAATTATTACATTTTAAGGTGAAGACGTGTTTATGTTTATGTCTGGGTTCGGTTTTGGGTTTAGGTTAAGGTTAGGGTTATGGTTATGGTTATGGGTAGGCTAAGGGTTAGGGTTAGGTTCAGGGTTAGGGTTAGAGTTAGGGTTAGGGTTAGGGATAGGGTTAGGGTTAGGGTTAGAGTTAGGGTTAGGGTTAGGGTTAGGGTTAGGTTTAGGTTAAGGTTAGATCAGGTTTAGGTTGAGTTTAGGGTTGTGTCAGTCTGTGTGTGTTTGTGTGTGTCTTCAATGCGACATTTTCTTTATTAATTTTAGGAGCAAGTTGATAATTAACTGGAACAGCATGTCAAACTAATATCCTCAGTTATAGATCTAAATGAATGAACAGCCGTGTGCTTCCTGTGTATCCGCCGCTGGAGGTGACACAGCAGCTCACTGGCTGTTCAAACTGTGTCGCAACTCATTAGTCTGCAGACATGTTCGTCAATCCATCCACGTGACCTCAGACAGCATTATTGGGACTCAACTGGTTCTCACTCGTCTTCAAACGCAAACACACATTCGCACAAACACTCCCTGTGACGTCAGCCCACATCGCTGTGCATCCAAGTCGTGACGAAATACGAGTTGCTGGTGTTGAAAGAATAGAAGCCGACACACCTTTTTTAGGAAAGTAAAACCTGACCATGCAGCACGTTGGCTGTACCCCTCTGTAGCTGCTTGACTGACACTGTAGTCTCACCTTCATGGGAAAACATGAATCATTATACCGGAGGTGACATCTGGACAAATGTGAATACAGGATATCTGACTCATTGCTAAAGTATACGTCCTGGCTCGTCGTACACTTCGGGTTAGAGGTTATATTCAATCATTCATTATAATCATATTTCTACACTCAGTTGATGTGAAGAAAAAGTGACACTGACAGGGGAGAGGTGGATAGAAATGGTGGATGAGTGCAAAGAGAGGGAAGTAGATTAACAGGAGGAAGAGGAGGCCGAGCGTGAGAAGAAGGTGACGATAAGGCAGGCGGCAGGAACCGGAGATGAGCGGATAAGGAGAGAGGGGAGGACAGGATCTACAGAGAGGGACCGGCACGAGAGAAGGAAGAGGAGGAAGTTGTTCTCCTGGCGACGCTGAGAGGAAACAGATGTCATCGTGGAGGAGAGGAGAGGAGAGGAGAGGAAGAGAAAGGGAAATAACCACATGCAAAGAAACAAAACGAGAGGAACGGAACGGAACATAAAGGAGTGGAATGGAAAGGAAATGAAAAGAAATGGAATGTAAAGGAAAGGAAGGGAACGTAAAGGAAAGGAGAGGAACAGGAAGGATAGGAAGGGAAGGGAAGAGAAGGGAAAGGAAAGGAAAGGAAAGGAAAGGAAAGGAAAGGAAAGGAAAGGAAAAGAACAAAACCAACCGGAAAGGAAAGGCACTCTCAAAGGCCAACATTTGAAATGAAAATGAGCACTATAGGTGGGGTGAACAAGGATGTAAAGTGAGGAAAGGAAATAATGACAGAGGGAAAAGAGAAGGGGGTCAGTAAAACAGTGAAAACATCAGAGATGCATCACACTCACGGTTTCTAGGCCAAACTATCAGTTCTTGTTCCACAGGAGGAGGAGACGGGTTTGTGCTACAGATGGAGACGTGCTGGCTAAATGAGATCTTGGCAAACGTGATTGCGCGGTACAGAGCCAAGCCAGGCTTTATTGAGGCTTGGGAAGAGTGGAGTCCAGATATTGGTGGGTTTACTGGCCTGAGAGACTGGGGGTGGTGGTGGTGGGGGGGGGGGGGGGGTAGTTTAATGCTTGGATCACAAGACTATTGGCCGAACCTGTAGAAGGGCCACTAACTCCGGGATGTTGTTGGAAAGGTTGGGTGCACTCCTCCGCAGAGAAGTGAATGGAAAAACGTGTCAATGGAACACAAGGAGGGAGCCTGTGAATAAACAGCGCCGGTGACTCACCCTTTCTGGGATGGGAGAGATGACCGTGGGCGGGGGTGTGGGGTACTTCACTGCCCCTCTAAACACACCAATGTGGGCATTCATGCGTGCACACAGTCCAACGCATGTTGCACTCAGCTGAGCAGAGCAGGACAAGCTGTCTATTGTCCAGCTCTCCCACCTAAAGCTGTGGCTCCGAGCAGGGCAGGAGTTTTGGGTTTAGGGGATTTTGGAAGATTTGTGAATGTGTGTGTGTGTGTGTGTGTGTGTGTGTGTGTGTGTGTGTGTGTGTGTGTGTGTGTGTGTGTGTGTGTGTGTGTGTGTGTGTGTGTTTCCGCGCCAACAGGAGTAGAAAAAGATCAGGTTGTTTTTGTTTGTGGGTTATTCCCAGTTATTCTGAGATGAAAAATAAAAGATGTAGGGAAGGACGAGGAATGATGTGTCTTTAGTTTAATAACATAAAATGTACATCATAACTATTGTTAATATATATATATATATATATATATATTTGCTTGATGGTTGGATGTGTGTAAATAAATTAATTCTGGATCATCTTATAATATAATAATAATAATAATAATCATATAAATAATTCAACTCACAACACATTACAGAGGCGACGGGGGCTCAGGAGTTAGAGCGGGTCGTCCACTAACCAGAAGGTCGGCGTTTCGATCCCCAGCTCCTTCATTCCACATTCCAAAGTGTCCTTGGCCAGGACACTTAACACAAACATTCCCTCTGACGGCTGAGCCTGCGGTGTGTGTGCGTGAAGTGTAATAAAGAAAGTCCTGTACATAGAAACAAGACTAGAAAAGTGCATAATTTCCCCAGAATTCAGCTTTCTCTCTAATTTAAAGCGGTGCAATGACTGTCCTGTGGCTAGGAGAGAGAATAAAACTGTTGGAAGCAGAGAGGTAAATTCAAAATAAAAATAAAGCTAATTTCATTTCTAAATTTGATTCAGTGGAGCAGGAACCACAGACTGCTTCCCAGTGTATATTTAAAATTCTGCTGTGGAATCAACATTCCTCTCTGTCTGAAAATACAGACAACGTTAGATGGGTGTTGATGTAGTAGAATAAAAGAGAGACTGTGGCATTGATACTGATACAGGTTAAGGTTGGTTATGAGTGTGAGCGTCCTGCTGTGTCACACTGTCAGTTTTATCTTTTGACTCCCGACTGCAACTGAAAATGGCTGAAGTTGAACCTGTCCCTCACAGAACTGCATCAGCATCCCGATCTTTACTGAGCGGTCAAAGATTCTCGAGCTGACCAATAACATAATTGCTTCGTAGATCCTGCTTGTCAGTAGTTTTATGAAAGTCATGGACAGGTGACTTGTGTGTAGAGAATGTGTCGTGACGTATGAGTTGCTGTTCTTGTTAGTCATGGATATGAGCTTCACGGGATCTTATCGTTGTCATTGTTGTAAAGGTGTAATGGACTGATCCACAAACAGCCATCAAATGCAATTAAAACATGTGACCCACATTAAGGAGTAAATATGTCTCTATTGTGCTATTTGCTTTGGAGTAAATGTCCAAAAGTGGTGTTGTCCCATTTGATTTAATGTACTGCAATGTGAAAAACGATGGACTTGTTTTTTACAGCAATGAAGCAACTAAAAAGGTTTTTAACAAAAGAATTAACAGCGTTATCTGAAAAACAGCTGCATGGACTGTTGAGTCACATGTCACTGACTTGGCTGATAAAGCTTTGTCTCAAACTTAATCTGAACATGTGGTTGATGCTTTTTTAAAGGTGATCAGTCGAAAACAATATCACAACTTCCAACATCCACCTGTCTTACAGTAGATGTACTGTGAAGTTCTGTTTTTGACGTTTTGTCACGTGAAAACAAGAAAAGAGGAAGAGTGAAGTGAAGTGAACATGCAGGGACACGCATGGTGCCGTTTAAGTTTTGATGAATGTGAGCGGGAGAGGAGAGTCATTTTGTAGATTACTGTTACTATTTATCTCACTTTTTATGTTTCCATTATTTAATTTATGGGGTTCATTTGTGTGTTTGTAAGAACTAAACGCATTTTCTTGAGACGTGGTGGTTGAATGCAGTATGAGTCGAGGAAGAACCCAGTAAATGTTGGTGTGGATCCAGCTGTTTATCCAGATGTTTATATGTATTTCCCAGGCAACAATTCATGAAAACAATCAGGCGCGTTTGGTAGAAATTTGGTCCTGCTTGATTGAATTCAAGGGGACGGTTGGGCCTTGCCGATCAGTAATGCATGTAATATAAGTGATGTTTAGAAATGGCGGAGTGATGTGTTGTAATGCTGTGATGTGCAACTCAAACTGGGGGAGTTGAGTTGTCCCATGTTGTGGATTTGGACATTAAACGTGGATGGATTCACACGGTGCTCTTGCTTTAGCCACAGCCCTGGAGTGAGCTGTTGTTAAGGCTAGAGGAGGAGAACCCTGCCTCACAGTAAAAAACACCTCTAACTTGTTCCAACCACATTTGTTTCCATTGTATGGAAACTCCACAGCTCCCGATCCCAGCCTCGCCCACCACTGTACAGTGCAACTGACACTCTGTAGCGATCCAGCCACAGATTCACAGCCCTGCAGAATTTGCTTATCGCGCTTGATTAAACCAAATTTATGACAGGGAACGACTTGTGTGAAGGGGAGAAAACAAAGAGCGGCACGCACATGAAAACAGATTAGCAAAAGGGCAGGAGAGAGAGCTACCGGTATTTCCTGGAAGATTTGCAGTTGTGGAGAGTTTCACAAAGCAGCTCAGAGCAGGCTGTGGAAATCTACACATCTAACACCTGCAAACCTCCTGCACATGTCGTATACCGTGTGAGCACAGAACCTCACACCCTTACTGTGCAGCTTTGGATGAATGATGGTTGACACTTCTCAAATAAAGACCATATTCCCCATATCACTCATTGCTTCCTGTTGTAAAGAGGATGTCACTGCTTCTCTGCCCTCACTGAACCCTGCGCGTACTGGTTTTGAAGGTTTTTCATTTTTCAAATACGTTTGCTTGACGCCAGCGTTCCCACAGGTCAATCACTCGTTCCACCTGCAACCTCCAGAGAAACTCACATGAAGTCTCTGACGTTTGGGCGGCAAACCGGGACCCTACTTGTGATTTACACTTTGAAACGATGGAACTCACAGAGGAGAGGATGCAAATCGTTTTGTTATGATATACAAACTGTTTTATGCAGACTTTAAATATAAACTCAAGGCTGAATTTTTGAAAAGTTTCAAAAAACGTCTGATGCGGTCCATTAGAGAGATTAGAGGCCCGGGTAATACAGGCATGTAAATTGACAGCTACAGAGAGTAAAGACATCAATGAAGCGTTCAGCAGGGAGACTAAATTTGGCACGATGTGTTCTTTTGGCGTGAAATGCAAAACCGCTGCAGTTGCACTGCTGAGAGGTGAAAGGGACTTTTGCCATCACAATGTCAGAAAGGTCACAGACTTTGAGGACTTTGTCTTCTGACAGAGAGAAGCACTGAGCAGATATATTATATTTTAATGCTGATCCTTTCTGATCTCAGCAACAGGCGTCATACTAACAGTCTGTTTTACTGAATATTAAAGTGAAGGTTCCCCTCTAAGTGGAGCTGTTTGTTTAACTGCATCCAACCATGGAGTATAAATAAAGATGGGCGACATGTCTCCAGTTCTTCCCACTGCGCAGAAATGAAGCCAAAATATCCAGGATATGAACACCACCATCTTCCACATTTGGATACAGCGGTATTGAGGTTCAATTGATACACACACTCGACCAATCAGGAGTCAGTCTCATCTTTCAATGGTGATGTGTCATCTTGTTTGTTTAGCAACGATTAACAAATTAATACTTTGGAATCAGTAAAAAATTATATTATGTGTACTTTGATTGTTTTAGTTACGACAATACACTGACACGGAGGACTTATGACCAACGCTGAGGCCAGCCACCAGGTGGCGATCCAGATGCTTTGGTTTCACTTTTGAACCGCCACCATGTCGTCCTTTTTTATATACAGTTTATAAACAGGGGAAACTGTGAAAATCCTACAGACGTAAGGCCTCGATACCAACTTCACCACAGAAAGTGAAGTTGGCAAACTGGCAGGTTTGAACCCAGAAAATGTTTTGCTTTGGGGCGACATGTGCCAACCACTGAGCCACCATGCCATGTTGAGAAATGAAATTAAGTCAAATCACATGTAAACTGCTGCCGTTATTGACAAGTACATCTTCAGTTTAAAACTGTTCCTGCTGGACACGTTTTGCTGGTGGATCAAACTGAGCGTGTCCCCGAGCCGATCAAACATCTATGTGTTAGTGCTGCGGGACGTGGCGAAACAAAAGCCTAATTGAACTCCTCCAACTGTGTGAGACAGACATGCTAATTGCTATAATTAGAGCCGGAGCACAAAAATTTGACATTTTGTACATTTCCTACGAGTCCGTCGCAGCTCTTTGTCCGGCCTGCGTGATGAAGCCCTTTCCTTTAGCTGCGAGAGCAGCAGAGTGTCAACAAAGGTTTGGGTGGAACACTGGGACACAACAACAGTAAGTGGAAGAGACGGAAAACAACTTTTAACTGCTCATGCGAGAAAAAGCTTTGACACAGATGTGAATGTCTGACAGGAGGGACTCAAACATGCACACCTGGAGAGAGCATATCGTCTTTTACCTGACGGGCCAGCCTCCTCAGTTTTGCACACACACACACAATCACAAAATCACACACTTCCTACCTTGGTGTCAACAATGGAGCAGGCGATTTGTTTGACATAGGCCAGGTCGGAGGTTTGGGGCATCAGGACAGATTCTCTGGTCAGGCCGATCTGGATGATGAAGGACACCCCCGCTGGAGTGGGAGGCCCTGAGGGCATCGCAGCCCCACCAGGACCCTGCCATGCTGTCAGCTCCATCACAGGAAATCCTCCCTGAGGGGGAATCGAGGACATGGGCATGGGGGTCTGATGTATCATGGCTGGGCCTGGTGGCGAGGAGCCCCCCGGAGGAAAGAAGACCTGGGCCATGGCCCCCGAGGGCATACATGGGCTCGCGTTAGCCATTCAGGGTCCTGTCCGCTGACGGCCTCTCAGCACACACTCTCACAAACACGCCCAGCTGGAGTTCCCAGAGAGCCCTCACTCATTCAAACTGTCTCAGTGGAGGAGAGAGGGGCACACACACTGAAACATGAAGACACACACACACAAACACACACAAACGAACACTGAGTAGAGTCCTGGTTCCTCTGTGTCCTGTGTCCACCCCCTCCCAGTGGATTAAGGAAGAAATCCTTATCCAGGAAGCGGTGGCTTTTCCTCCTCTGTCGCTCTCTCTCTCTCTTTCGTGTTGTCAGACCTCTGTTACTGCCCAGGCATGACAGGCATGAGCAGAGTTTGTGTGAGACTCGAGAGAAAACACACACTGAGGGAGAAAAACCAACCCTCCTGCTGCTCGTCCTCCCCCACCTCCTTCCCTCCTCGTCCAGAAGAAGCCGCTCTGCAGAGGAGAAAGTCCAAATGTATGACTGTGGAACTCCCCGGGGCGTGGGAGAGAACTCAAAAACAAATGCCAAACTTTTGTTGTGCTCTTCCCCCGCCGGCTAAGTTACAAAATGGCCTCCTTAAACAGGAAATTGTGAGAAAGAAGGAGAGCAAGAAGCTGCACTCCTTTTTTTTTCTTTACGAGTCTTGCCCTGTTTCAGTTTCAGCCCCAGTTCAGTGTTTTCTGTGAAAAAGCCCAGAGAGAGAGAGAGAGAGAGAGAGAGAGAGAGAGAGAGAGAGAGAGAGAGAGAGAGAGAGAGAGAGAGTTGTGTGAGGGTACCTCCCTCTCCCCCTCCCTCCCGCCCTCTCAGCTACACTGCCAAGGAGGAAGTGAAATGACTGACACGGCCTGGAGCCAACAGGCGCTCAGAAAATCCCGCCTCCCTGTGACTCCCTTCACTCCCAAACTTCCCCCTCCTCCCTTTCCTCTCTCTCTCGGTCTCTCTTCCTTGCTTTGGGGTTATTGGTCTTGTTTGCTCCCTCCCAGAGAAGAGGCCAGCTCAGATCCTCTTACACTGCCGGAGGCGGGCAGCTCCACACTGAACACAGGAACCCTCCCATCTCCTCCTCATCTTCCCTCTCACTACTTTCCGTCCCCGTGTCTGTGAAGCTGGATTTCCTGACTTGTTTTGAGTCTGTGGCACCTTTTTGCCTCCATTCTGCAGATTAGGATCACATGTATCGCAGGGTTCATTTTGTAGAATGGTGACGGAAGGTTTTAGTAAAATTCCGAACTTTCTGGAAATACTTTGGATGCCTACATACATAACCCTCTATTTTGGATAGAATAGCGCTTTTCTTAAAGGTCAGTGTGTAAGACTGAAAGCGATCTATTGGCAGAGATTAAATGAAAAATAAAGTTTTCACTAAATGTTTTTTACAGTAGCCCAGACTAGACAAACTAACACCATTTGAGTTTTTATGACAACTGAAGGCTTCCACGGGTTCTCTTTCAAGTTTGGTGGTTGAGGGTGAGGTGAGGGCTATTCAGCTGCAACATGCAACTTCACCACTAGATGTCACTAAATTCTACACACTGAACCTTTAATAGAGTTACAAAGAAAAATGGAGATTAAAAGAACCGCATCAAAACACGAAAAATATATGTACCCCAAGATTAAACATGCGTAGAATTTGTGTTAAAATTTGTTTTAAGTAGAGATTTAAAGGTTCAGTGTGTAGAATTTTGTGATATCTAGTGGTAAAGTTGCATGTTGCAGCTGAATACCCCTCACCCTTCCCTTCCTAGGGAACCTGTGGAAGCCTGCAGTTGTCATAAAAACTCAAAAGATGTTGCGTTTGTCCAGTCTGGGGGGTCTGTAAAAAACATGGTGGCCTTTGTAGAGGACCAGCTCCTGGTGTAAAAGTGTTTAAATGTAATGGGGATATTCAAGGGTAAAGAAAACAACAAGTTGTACAATTTTTATGAAACACACTTGTGAAAACATCACTAGGATTATTTTATATTCAATTTCTGCCAATAGATCCCTTTCACCTAAATCTTACACTGGACCTTTAAAACACCCTAAGCATGTTGCCTGTCTCATCTCATCGGTCAAACTGTTCCACTGTTTCGTGATCTGGGAATAACCAGCAGAGGCTCGTCCACAGATCTAAGAAAACATAAGGAACAAAGATCTCCTTTTCTAGAGATAGAGAAAAGATAGAGGTAATATTGACACTTACCAACCAGATGAAGTTCATCCTCTTCGGCTTATTCTCTTCATGGCACTATTTTGTTGGGATTCTTTCCGTGATGCAGTCTTAAAATTTTAGATTCATTAAATCAAATTCACTTCAGGCAGAAGTAGTTACGGCAACTGTGATGTGAAAAGAGTTCCTACTTTCCACCACAGGAGGGCACTGTTTGTTAAAGTCTCATACAATGGAGATGTAGTCATGGGGCTACTGTTGTGATTTAAATAGGAGATTTGATCTAATATTACAAAAAAAAACATAACCACAGGTAACATATGTAGTTGGATGACATCAAAATGCTCCACTAATGAGGAAACACATCAACATTAAGAGACAAGATGTACAACGTTAAAACACACACACACGTGGATCACAAAGTTCTTTATGTGTCGAAGCTAAAATATCAAAATATAATATCTTAACTCTTTCCTTTGAAGAAGACTATTGGATTTAGCTAAAAGCCCCTGAAAAATATAGCAATTAGACTTTGAATAACATATTTTTAATCATTGTTTAATGTTATCCGTTGCTCTGGAGATTTCCACTGTCCCAATGTGACCATAGCAATGTCTTCTGGTTTTGAAGGGTTGAATGTGCAGTGTTGCCGGGACAATAAACTACCCAGCTAACTAAGGAGTTGCATTATGGGAAGTCTAGGTATAGAGCTAAATGTGTTTTAATAGGCTAAGACGGCTTCCATCTCTTTAAAGTTCTCATATTCTTCATAGACATGTAATCTGTAACATGTAACCTGGGACTGAGGCTGTGGTCCTAAGACATTTACTTTTTGTGAGAGGATAAACTCTTGAGTTGAAACCATAACCAGCCGAGGGGTAGGACGACTGAAACTGGTGGGTTATGTAAGTTAGTTCCTAATGTTTTATTTGAATGGCTGACGCAGGCCCTGAAGACACGAGCCAAACAGAGAGGAAACACAAACGTCTTTGTGTATTTCATTAGTATAATGTGAGAGGTGAATCCTGCGTGCTTCTGGCTGTAGATGCAGGCTTGTTGAACCCAGAGGAAAGAAAGACGACACAGAACTCCGCAGTCACTGTACAAAAATCTTCATTTTTTTTGTTTTTCTTCCTTAATGACATACAACAAGGGACCCGTAAACAAAAAGAGAAAATTCATTTGATACAAGCTAGAATGCAGTTCAAAAATATATAGTAAAACAAAATTAATAAAAAGCAGGTCTCTTATCCCTTGTAGTTAGAGGAAATAGTTTGAATACAGCTTAATATGATGTACAAAATATCACACAGTGATAAATTGCTATTAAAAAAATAAAAACACAAAGAAATGAGTCCTTTACCTTGGCCTCTGACTGGTAACAGATTTTTTTTTTTGTACTTATTTTCTTGTTTTTTTTCCGAGTTTTTAATTGTTTTGCTTTTTTACAAGTTATACATTGCCATTATCAATCACAAGCAAGTTCTATGCCTAGCAAGGAAGAATGGTTCACTTATGATACTACAGTATTCTTACATCTTAATAATCATATTCATAACCAAAGAAAAGAAATGCAAGAAGGAAAACAAGGAAATGATGGACATTTACAGCACATGATGGCGTCTTCAGTCATCGCTCTCCACCTCTGCTTTGATTTATTTTTCCTTTTTTTTCTTCTGATGTGTCAAACTGATTTGTCCTGATTCTACGAGAGGGGACACAGTAGCTCATCAGCGACTCTCAGCATCAAAACACAGAGTCACAGCAGCTTCCACACTTGTTGTCAAATCTCCAGATTAAATTTGAGATAGCTCCACAACATTATCTCCGCACCCTGTCTGTGTCGATAGCAGCGGCATCCACCATTAGATGTAGTGCAACATGGAGCCAAGCAGGAAATGAACGGGATGAGAGGACGTTCTGATTAACAGCGGCTGAACCATAACGTGGCTGCACCTGCGTGTTCTCTCTGACAGAAAGTGGAAATAAACAACAACCGCCCTGTTCGGAGACTAAACAGCAACCTCAGCTCGACGTGCTAGTCTCCCCAGTGATTCAAAGCGTTTCCCTTCTAGGCTACATTGAATTGAACGCTTAGGATCTGACGTCAGACCCCCAGTGTGACCCTGTTATCTGGAGGAGGAGGAGGAGGAGGAGGGGGAGGGGGAGGGGGGGGAGTAGGAGGACGAGGAGGAGGGTTTGACGACCGCTTTAACACCAGATTGTATCAGTCCTCTTGAGGTAACAGATTAACACGACCAGTCAAAGTAATGTGAAGTCAGTTCAGGCCTTAAAAGGGGAAATGTTTACACAAGTCAAACAAACGTGTGTCCTGCAGTTGTCAGAATAAATGCAGGACAAAGCGACAGAGAGATGTGAAGTTTCTCCACTTAAACCAAATCTTCTCCACACATCTTAGATAAATTCATTTTTTTCCTGTCTTTGAGTGGTTGAATTGAAATAGGACTTCCATCTTTTCTTTTCATTCCTGTCTTTCTTTTTTTTTGGAGCCACTTCTCCCAGCGAGCCTCATCAGAAAGAGAGACCTACTTTACGCCTTCGGCTCTGTGGGCAACGTGCTACTGTGCAACTGATGCACGTCAAACTAGAGGAGGGAACAACAACACCGGGACCAGGGGCGGAGCTTTTTCTCCTTCTGAAGAAGCCTGAATAAATACACGTCTACATGCCGACAGACTGGCACAAAACGTCGCGATGAAATGAAATAAAAAAAAGACGAAATGAACAGCTCTCACCTGAGGAAACCGTTTCAGTTCACATGGTCCTCGCTGTGATATAAGAATCAGCAGCTCTGTACACTCCTCGGGCCTGAGCCCATCAATCCACATTAGTCCCGCCCCTCTAACCTTTACAGTGACCGTTAGTTCTGAAATGTGACGGCAGTCAGTGAAGTGATGAAAGAGAAAAACCATGGACGTCTAGAGCCCGATGAGTGAGAAACTCTGTCTCTCTTTATGCACACAGGTCCCTGATTCTGACTCGAGACTGACGAGGTCTTTCGTAGCACCAAGATTTAACTAGTGCACGCACGAGCACACAAACACACACACACACACACTCTTCTGTACAGTAAAAAGCTCCGAACGACACAATCTGCGTCTTTTGTCGCGAGCATACAAACCGCTATCACACCCCTGCAGATTACAGACTTGAACTTTGCCCTCATGATGTTGAATCTGTAGAAATGGGCCATGATTGTGTAAATATGTACATTTAGTTTGTACATTAGAGTTTACATTCTGTCCCACACACACACACACACACACACACACACACACACACACACACACACACACACACACACACACACACACACACACACACACACACACACACACACACACACACACACACACACACACACAATGAGAGGCAGAATCATGGGGACACGTTTATACTCAATCATACAATGTGACTTGGTGTCTTGGCGATAAGGTTTAAATTAAAGCTATCTGTTCAACACTGGTTAGTGACTGTCTAGTGCCTCCTCGGATCACACACACACTACTAAGTTAAACATTCTCCAACCCCAAATACAAAACCACACACACAAACACACACACACACTTCTCCTGGAGTCTTTGGAATGTAATACATTGTATTCCCAGTGCAGAGGTTAGTTGGAGGTTTTCTGCCGACATTGGGAACAGTCACTGTTTTTAAACCAAGCCTGCGAACAGTATGTGTGTTAGAATAAACCAATATTTCTGGAGAAAAAAAAAGTTGGAAATGAAATGCAACGTTGCATTTGTGCGTTGTGTTGTGCTGTGCAGAGCAGGTGTGTTCCTCTATGATTCTCTATGACATGTATCAGCAGTTCAAGCACACAGACACGCGCTCACACACACACACACACACACACACACACACACACACAGGCGCACAGTGCTTTGCAATAACAACTGGCAAACTGCAAAACAAAAGAAAGAAGAGCTTAATACTGTAGTGTAGAAAAGTGTCACTCCAGACGGGATTATTGGAAAACGGAGCAGTTAAAGTTATAAAAAAGAAGTGTGATTAGTATTACAAGAAGTCACTGAGGCGTCAGAGGACAGTGAGGAATCGAGGGGAGGTGGCGTCCTGTGTCAGTGACCCAGCCGGTGGGGTGCAGGACAAGTGTGCGTGCGTGCGTGTGTAAGCAGGTGAATTTTGTCCACTGTAGTCTTCAGTCTGTTTTGGCCCCGTTGTAGTTGTAGGACTCTAAGGGCAGAAAAAAACAGGTAAATCAAGTTAAACTGACAAAAAAAAAAAAACATATTTAGTGAAACATTTATGAGTTAGTGATTTAGAGTAGAGGGGTCCAACAAGAAAGAACACCTTTTTTTTTTAATACCTCTGCCAATGACAGCAGTACTGTCAGACAAAGATCTTGGCAAGTGCATCCGCGCCGGCGCTGGCGATGAACGGCTGGGAAGAGTGGAAGGCCACGTCGTGAATGGCCTCGTCGTGCTTCTTCCTGTGGGCTGTGATCTCCTGCACGCACGTCCTGTTGTCCAGCATCCACAGGCGCACCGAGCAGTCGTGGCCTGCAGGGGGCGGAGATGGGGGAGGAAGCAAAGACAGAAACAAAGTTATGGAGGGGCAAAGATCACTGCTTAGCACAATGGAAAGGAATCCTTTATATTGTCTTTCAAAATAGACTTTATGCACAGCTAACTGTGCATTGTGTTAAACTGCAACTTTAGCGAAGACTATGCAGAAAGCTTAAACAAAAGAGTTTAAGGGTTAACAAGTGTTTATTTTTATCTTTATGGTTTAAATAACCTTTTACAATAAGACAATTTTTATTTAAAGTATTTATTTTTTGAAACAGATATAACCTCTGTAAATTCCTCAAACAAATTCCCACTTGTATACAGAAAAAATGAAAAGTGTTGGTACAAACATTTCTCTGGGTAATATAGTATTATATTATAACAGAATTTCTCAAAGTGGGAAAGACATATAATTGACAGTATTGTGAACTCACTGCCAGAGATGAGGTAAGTGCCTTTAGGGTCTGTAGTGAGACAGGTGACCGCATCCAGGTGAGCCACCATCGAGTGGACAACTTTACCTGTGCAAACACACAAAGTCATTATTTAGATGGATTCACATCCTAGAATAAAATACGTCTACAAAAGGAATCAAACAGACGACCAGTAGAAATCAAACAGCTGCTGCACACACCTGACTTATTGTCTAGGAAGCGGATGGTTCGGTTCTCGTGTGCGGTGATGGAGACGGGCTCAGAGGGGTGACTGACCACTTGGTTGATCAGTTCACTGCCTGCAGAAGACAAAACAACCACACTTTAATCAAATGTGATTTGCTGTTCATCGAATTCAGTCAATTCATTATTATTATTATTTTTGCCATAAGAGTCCCCACATTTTAGAATTCGCTCCCCACTGAACTCAAGACAGACAAATCTCCAGCTTCTTTTAAATCTCTATAAAACACTTTAACAGATGATTTACATTGACTCTTGTTAACACCAACTAATCTTAATCAATCATTTATATGAATCTATTTCATTGTTCTACTTCATTTGCAGGCTACATTGTTTTATTCTCATAGTTTCTTTCCACTTTGAGACAAGGTTAAGAATAGTGCTATTTGAGTAAAGTTCATTAACATTATAAATTGTTTAACTCGTCTCATTCTGTAAAGTCGACTGATACAAACGAGTTATCGTGTTCAGAACATACCATCCTTGGTCTGTGTCTCTAGAGAGGAGATGCTCTGCTCCGTGTTGAGGTCGTAGAGCATCGTCTGCCCTCCGTCGAATGACGCCACCACCTGGTTGGGGTCAGTAACCACGAAGGCCACTGAGGTTGGTGTTCCGTGCTCTGGAAGAAAACAGCAGAGGATAAAATGTTTGTTTCATGGACACAACACGAAAGGTCAGACATGAATCCACACACTGAGCACAGATGTCTACCTCTTTCCTTGTTGAAGACAGACAGGCAGGGAGCCGAGTTCTGAGGGTCCCAGATGCGAATGGTGCCATCGGCCGAGCACGAGGCCAGACGATGCTGAACCGCTGAGTGAGTCAGACCCCAGACGCTGTCTTCATGACCGGATAGTACACTGCTCTCGATGCCAGGATCTGGATGCACAAATCAAAAATAAAAAAACATTATTAATAGGGATGTTATCGTTACTTGATGGTTACAATATATTCAGTTGGCAATGACTGACCATAGTTATCATAGGGATCCACATTGAGGTCAGGCATCTTCCAACACCTGACGGTTCCATCTAGACCTCCGCTGTAGCAGGATTCCCCATCCTCATCCATGGTCAGTGACAAAACTGCTCCACTGCAAAAACAAGCAAGGCATCAGTGGTTACACTGCATCTGTGTGTGTCTGTGACCGGTTCCAGCACAAGTGTGAATCTGTGTTTGTGTGTCGGACTCACCTGTGCGCTCTGAATGTGTAGATGGGCTCAACGTCTAAAGCTGCATTCCTGTGGAGGGACACAGACTTTTTTTTAATGTGCTTCTCAGTTTTATTCACTTCTACATTTGTGCATCCTACTATTAAATTCCTCATTCTCCATTTTCCCTTGTGGTTCTTTGTGGGTTCTTACTTTTTAGAGTGCATAGCCTTGTTGAGGTTCCAGAGTTTTAGTGTCCCGTCCTCGGAGGCAGTGAGCAGCACCGCCTGGCTGGGGTGAAAGGTCAAAGCGCGGATGGCGTCAAAGTGGCTGCGTAGTGTGAAACGAGGGTTCCATGTCTTCTTGAACTCCTCTCTGTTGTCCTGCATCTGAATCGGAAAAAAAAAAAAAAAAAATTATAAACAATTCGGATTGTGCTTATGTAGTCTCAATTAAATGAGTGGCTTGACCATAATAACTTGTATAATTACATCCATGGAGAGATCGTTGTCATTGGCCACAGTGAGATCAGCCAGTTCACCAAGGTTCATGTCTCCTCCCCCAACAGCATCCATGATGAAGACGTCAGAGGAAAAACCCAGGGCGCCACCTGGAGGTTGGAGGTGGAAAAGCATAAGATACCACAGCATATGGACAAAGTGTCAGGACCCCGTAAATTCAAAAGTCTATCTAACTGCTGCTTTCCTCCCACACTGTGAACCAAAGGCAATATTTATAAGTATAGGAGAAACTTTACCCCCCCCCCCCCCCCCCAACGCAAGATAGAACGCGTAAGCTACTCTCATGCATTGTAGGACACAGGTGAGACTGAGGGAGAATACTTGGGTGAGGATGGATTATCATTTGCTATCGGGCATATGTGGGGAAGTCTTACCTTCTCCAGGGCGAGCCTGTCCCGATACAGAGGGGGGCGGGGCAGGTTTAGGGGGGAAGTCCGACATCATGCCTTGTAACTTGTTCCTGCGGTTCTCTGAACCCGGCAAGAGGAGAGAGACACAAAACATCCAGTCATGCAGAGAGGCGGAGGAAGAGTGGAGAGGCCGACAGATGAGACACAGACGAATGTAGACGGAGGAGAGAAGGTAGACTTCATTCTTTAAATACATGACACACAAATAAAATCGTACAGCTTCTTTTCTTTCTAAAGGGTTGAAATCAATACAGGTTTCAGGGCTACAGTGTAAATATGACTCAGAAAATGAAATGCTGACGTGTAAAAATAGAAGGCAGCATGCGTGGCAACCTGTGAAATGACCCCGACAGGATATACTTCTAGAGACAGAGATGACGGCTACACAGCGAAACAGGACAGAGAGACAGGTGGTTGGGAAAAGAAGCTGGTTTTATTGACAAGAAGAGATGCCAGGACACAATGAGAAGTAAAAGATAAAAAGGTGAGCAAAAGGGAGGGAGGGGAGGGGAGGGCAAGGAAGACAAATACACTGGTGGCAGTGATTCTGGCAGTGCTGGTGCTGATGGTGTAGCTATGGCAACAGCGTACCTAACTCCCGTCCGTCCCCCGAGATCCGGGCCTCTCCCGCCCCCTCCCCCTCCTCCCCCGAGCCCAGGAAGTCGAACTCTCCGAGGGCGTCTTCCGAGTCGTCTTCGTCCTCCTCCTCCTCCGGGTCCAGGTCTGTGGTCATGGGCTCTGTACTCATCTGGACACGGGGGCAGAGCAGGGAGCTGGGTTTAGTGCACGATAAAGACACGCGTGTAGTTTCAAGTTCCAACTGAATCGTGTTTCTCCGTTGACATACCTTTACACGTGACTTTTTGTTTTTGCGCGGTCCATCGATGCAGTCAGTGGCCATGCCTTGGAAGTCGTCTTCCTCGTCGCTGTCGTCTTCGTCATCATCCTCGCAGCCATGCAGGAAGGGGATCTTATCCAGCACCGAGCCACCCAGATGTTCCTGAGAGGTTTCCTTGCCCGCATTCCTACAAAACAGCTCATGTTAGCTTGAATACATAAAAAGATTATTTTAGACATTAGCTGAAGGTGGGATGATCCCAGGCTACATCCTTACTATTACATTTACATTTTACAAGTATTTTGGTTCTGCATCAGTATTAATCCCCGTCCATACTAACACACCTCAGAATGCATATCAGGTGACCATTCATGTGTCCCAGTGTAAACAGGAAGCAGATTATCTACTCTGCATTTGGTACTTGGTTACAGAGAATACTTCGAACAAGAAATAGAAATTATGAAAAGTAAGACAGGGTATTTCTTTTTTGGACCAATTACAGAAACGGTTAGTTACAGTCAGTGGTAATAATGTTTTGCTTTCACCACTGGTAGTTGAGTAGTGACCAATCACGAAGCCAATGCAGGCAGCTTTCACTGTTCCTGCCCATCCAAACTAAACACAGCCCTGCAGTCTTCAAAATAAAACAGGGCCAGCAGTTTCCCCAAAAAAACTCCAAAAGCACCAGTGATGTATTTTAAACCAAACATAGAGTGCAGTATTGTGTGGGTTCTACCTCTTGAACTAAATTCCCATGGATAAGTTGAACATATTTAAAAATCATGTCTGTTAATAGATAATCCGATTGTGGCATGCCGAAGGTCTATGGAATCACTATTTGCCCGCAGAATATTAACAACGGAAAACTGCATGTGCATTCATATTTAAATAATTGACAGTTAATCAGACGCATCATACAATCTGTCATCTGTGCAGTGGCAGCAAAGAGTCTAACCTCTTGATTTGTTCCTCGATCTGTCGGACCAACAACGACTCCCCACTTGCCCGGGGCTCAGGCTCAGCGGAGGTTTCAATGGCCGGGGGTCCGTTAGCCTCTGGGCTGCTTCGCCCGAGCAGGGAGCGCACACGCTTAGACCGCATGTCCAGGATAGTGTCTGAATAACCCACCTCCTCCAGGTATCTACATTCACAGGGGGAAAAAAGTCCATATAAATAAACACATTAATCGCTCTAGTCTAGATCAGAAATGTAAAAGGAGTGGATGACGGAGAGGTCTTACTTGCGTAGTAGCTGACGTCCCTCCTTCCAGGACATCTGATTGACTGGCTCAGCGTCTGACTCAGCCGGCCCATTGGGAACTACAGAAAATAGATGAAGTAGTGATGCAACAGCAGGGCATGAGCAGAACAAGCAAAAGATGGTATAACACTTCTAAATAGCAGCTTATAAAATTATTTGGAAAAACATACGCTGGTCTGCTTCTGTCTCTGGTTTCTTGTCTCCTGGACTCTGGTCATTTCCTGTCTTCAGCTTCTGGTGCTTTGCCCTGCAACCCCACAAAAGACCACAGGAGGGCGGCATTATAAGCAAGTACTAGAAAGAAGTCAATCACTGAACCATTAAGATGATTGAATAGATAATAGATGTAAGGAGACATTTGGGAGAGTTTCCTGATATTTGTCTTACCTCTCTTGTTTTAGGGCGTACTCTAACATTTTGATCCGCCTCACCAGGTCCTGCTTCATGTTCTCCTGCCCTTTCCTCTCACCCTGTAGGAACGCCACCTGAGCCTGAAACACACAGACACACACAGGATGATGAGGAAAACTTCAAAAAATAAAATTAAAATAAATAAAGCACACAACCAAACACATACACAAGCGGCAAATCAATTGAAATTTATGTTATGACTCAGACATAAGTGAGGTGAAGCATGTACTAGCTCAATTAAAGGTAATAAAGTAAACACTAAAGCATGTGATATTATCAGAGATCACAAGGAAAGACTGGGAGCTTGAAGGAAAAACATTTTTGTTTATGTGACCAATCACGGCAACCGTGACTTCTGAGAACCCAGTGGAGTAAATAGAGGGTTGTGGAGCAGTGCTCTTATTTTTAACTTCTCCAAACCAAGGCATCTGCAGGAGAGGAAAAACTGACAGGCACCAGCCAAATGCAAATGCCCTTTTTTAAAGACGTATCCTTCCTCTGTCTGCTTCCGCTCTCCCTTTCACATCCGTATCCTTCCTCACTGATAACTGCTACCTTGAGGAAATAGATGTTCACGGCCCACTCTAGTCATTTGTCAAAAGGATTTTGACAATGCCTCAAAAACTGTGAACTGTCGAGTAAAACTTTGATTCAACAGCTCCTGCGTACCGGCCAACTCAAGACAGATCTATCATTTATGATAAACCTCCCTGCCTAATAGACATGGATACAGAAATAAATGAATGTAAAAATGCATAAATAAATAATACATACATGTTTAAATGAAGAAATACTGTAAGTTCATGAATACATTCATCAATAAATGTAGAAATACAGAAATAGCCCTCAATGCATTGTATTTTCATTTATTTATGTATTGAATTATTTATCTCTTTGATTCCTTTATACCTTATTTTTCCCCCTTCAAACCTGCCCTCTGTTGGTTGGAAGATAATTCTGCCCCAGGAAAATAATCAGTTTGAAAAGGGCTAAAAAAGACCCGACTCGGTTTCTTCTCCCTGGATTTGCACGCAGGTGATAGCGAGCACAACAGTTTTGTATTTCCACTATCTCTCTCCTCCCTCTGTGCCGAGGGCTGCTGGAGCACTAACGCTGCTTGTTTTACAGTCCATTTCTCCCGTGCACGCCCCCTGTCCGAGTCCACGAGGCCTGTCCCGCACGCATCCGCAGTTCTGTTAAACTAGAACGGTCTAAAAACACTATCTCATGGGGCAAGCGCTCGGTCTACTTGAAAGGGTAGTCAATCATCCAGGAAAGCGAGTATTGTGTACACACACACACACACACACACACACAGACTCACACACTCACACATACTCATGTAATCAGCTAGTAGAGCATGGGGAGCTCAGGATAATCTGCCGAGCAAACCTGACTACTGCTGCTGCTGAGTAATCCTGATTAATGCAATGTGATTTTATATGCTAATCTGAGAATTTTGGAGATAATCTTCAACCCCAGCATGTCAACACGGCAGACATGATCTAACAGGCTGTGGAATACACGTTACTTTATGTGGTTTATACTTGGCCTAACGTGAGAGGACCAGCTCAGTGCTTGTAAAATGATCCAAGGCCATCACAATGGGTAAAAAAATGAAAACAAACGAACTGTGTCTGTAGTGCAACGACAGCACAGACTGAGAAGGAATGTTTTCTTTCAACGAGTACGACACAAAACACAAACATATCTGCTCAGCCTTGTGTGAACTGCCGTGAAATAATATACAGTATCGTTTGCTGTGGTTATGTGGTTCATGAAAGCAGCTGACACAGGGATCACTGCAGCAGCAGCAGCAGCAGCAGCAGCGAGTGAGCAGAGCATGTCCAGCTACACACAAGTAGTAACAGTGTAGTGTGTTGTGTTGTGTTTTGTAGTGATATGTTCAATAATGTATTTGAATATTTCACAGAAGCACAAAAGGCTTGTTCCCGGCTGACATGACAACACATAAATACTGTTGTGTGCGCTGTGTATAGTTAAAGTGCAGGAGGTTCAGGTATCTGAAGACAGCATGTGAATTATACCCTGGGTACAATAAATGATTAAAAACTCCAAGCTCACATTAAATA
Organism: Pleuronectes platessa; assembly: GCF_947347685.1. Classification (NCBI taxonomy): domain Eukaryota; kingdom Metazoa; phylum Chordata; class Actinopteri; order Pleuronectiformes; family Pleuronectidae; genus Pleuronectes; species Pleuronectes platessa. The sequence continues at coordinate 11,806,735 of NC_070630.1, read as the reverse complement.
AATTGACTTTATGTTTCTTCTTTCAAGCTTGTCCTAACATGCAGATGTATGGCTGCTCAGTTGTTCGCCCTGTAAATAGTTCTTATGGGTCTAATCTGGCCTGAGGTGAACGCAGATTCCGTTGCGTAGCTTCAAAACCAACACACAAACTTAATTCTGAACTAAATCTTTGAATTAGAAGTTAGTCATTTACACCTCTAAATGGAATGTGTGTCTGTCACCCTTAAGGGGCAGCCCGAGCGTTTGTACACCTACTCACACAGAGACGAGCTACGACCTGCTCTCGCACACACACACACACACACACACACACACACACACACACGGATAACCATCCTACCCTTGTGTTCCAGACAGTGTCATGTTGTGTGTTCTTAGAAGGACAGGTTCCCACTAGTTCCCTAAACCTCGAATCACTGACGCTGCTTTGTTGGCCAAGACACAGACGAGGTGGCATGTAAACAAACACAAAATAAATAAAATTGCATGACAACGCACAGTGTAAGAGCAGCTTTTTACTGACACCTACAGGTAGCCAAAACAGAGGGATAATGGTGTCAAAGGTTTACTGTTGTATGTGATTCTTTATCTATTACATCCCACTCATTAAATGGCTTTGACCTTGTTTTAATTGCCCTTCCTTTCTACCTTCTATTTCTCCTCCTCTTACAGAGGTGCAGTGGGCAGGGAGAGCGGATTACTTTACAATAGCAAACGTTGGCCGTCTACAGGACGAATACAGCTTCGGGTGTCAAGGTGTTTAAAACAGCAACTGTTTCATCAGTCTAATGCTGGTAATTAAGTAGAAGTCACCTCAGCTTTCATTTGCCCTGTTATTCCGTCCTTTGCCTGGTTCACTCTGGGACCTGCTTGTTTCACTGAGTGTGTTTGATCCGGGTCAACAGAAACAGGACAAGGCCCACTCATTAAAGGTGTTGCGAGGGAACCTGTCGTGCCATCCGATCTTTCCTTCCTGTGGGTGGGCTTCGCTCCATGTGACTTACTCCAGCTGATCTTTTCAGAGTTTGACACAGCCTGGAAAATGTAGCCTACCCTGTCAGTTGCTGCTGAACAGGGTCAAGGGCAGCTTTCCTCCTCCACTGGCCACCCTCCATCTTCTCATCCCTTCATCCCCATGAGAGAATCCCGGAGCCAACAAGTAGAGCAATGAACTTTTCTGGGACAGCGAGCTTTGATGGAGTCTATTAAAGTCGGTAGAGTGTGACTATGTGTGTGTGTGTGAGTGTGTGAGAAAGTGTGTGTGTAGTATTTAACTTGAGAATGACCTCCTAAAAGGTTAGGTTTGCTGCCTAAGTTTGGCCTGTAATTTGTTTTATAATCAGTGAGATGCAAAAAATGACTCCAAGTCATACAATTTGTTTCAAACCATGAGATTTCCTTAATTTCAGTGAATGCATCAAATCAGAGAAAATTATAGATACAGAAAAAGGAGGTAAAATATGAATCTATAAACATAGAACAGGAATGCTACAAGTCTTTAGGCGCTGGAGGCATGTAATAGTACATATGGATGTCATATGTGTGTCATGGCAGACAGCGCAGTTATTAATTAGAGATGTGTACCCAGGGGCCCCCTGGGCCACAATCACCAGGAAGTGATGTCATCTGGGTTACCGGTAAACTTTTGACTCACAACTACTGTCATGGTTAATACAATTAACTCACAGGAAATGAGAAAACTGCAGGGAGTGGCAGGTAAAGGTCTGCCCTCCCTTTGTATCATAAGTGCAGCTTAGTACGATTGCCTATTAAATTATAATGAAGATCATTATAACAAGCTAATTACTACAGGCAGAGCTGTGCAGTGTCTGAAGGACAGAGGGACGGGGCTGCTGCCACCTGTCCCCTGTGCTGCCGTCCCACGGTCATGCTGGGACGTCCCACCTGGCCCGAAGCTGGAGGGGCCTTAATTCCAATCCTGTCACTGGAGACACAGCACCACAGGTGGCCTATTACACCAAAAACACACTGGCAGACAGCACATGTGTTACAGTCTCACAGAGACGCACACAGACATTCACACTGACACACACTCAAAAGTGTTGATGTCTGTGACTGCGATGATGGTTTTGCAGCTGCTGAAATGCTTTTGCGTTCAGCTTCCTTGTTTGTTGTAGAAAGGCCATAAAAGCATAAAATGTGATGCAAGGCCACACATGACCCGACTATACTGTGAACACATATACAGTGTGTTGCTTGCTGTACAGTGAATGACCAGGGGGTTTGCTAACTGGCATGTTGAGAGCCCTGCAAACAGGCCGGCAACAAAAGCCAAAGGCTTTGTGGCCTGTGGGTGTTCAAAATGTAAGCTAGGTCAATTCGTCAGCCTGGAACTCCAGCGAGCTGCTCGTTCTCTCAGCACAGGACGTGGTGCTAATTGTGCCCGTGAAACCAGAGCATGTGCAGCAAAGGCACACGTGTGAAGTAAGTTTGAAAACAAGCACTAATGGCGTGTTGGATACGACGATGGCCTGCTTTTGACTTCTATTCCCACTCTCATCCCGCATGCGCCTATAAAAGCCGAGAGCACAGCCGGTTTGTTATTGTTCATCCATATTTTATCAAGCTCCTATTTATAACTACACAGGTTTGAGTTGGGGCAAAGTGAGGAGCAGAGTGTCAGCTGAGAGGCGATGATATTCCCTTGTGTGTGGTTTCATCAGTCCCACAGATTCCAGAATATACTTCAAGCTAAACCGAGGTCGGAGGAAGAAAAGAGCACGTACGAGTTAAGGTATGAAAAGGTGAAGTGTTCTTCATCCCAAGTGCAGAGCGAAAAACATCCCTGTACGTGTGTTTACCTAACCTTTTCTTAAGCCTGGAACAATTTGATGAGTAAGCACAATCTTGCCCAGCAATGCTCAGCCTCACACAGATGCACACACACACATGCATGTAGGGCAGTTGCACAGTACCACCTCTGTTTTCTGCTGCCGAAATAACTGGAGCCATTAGAGGAGTCATGCCTGGCTCGACGGCATTTTCTATAGCATTGACCCACACATTCACAAGGGTGTGTTTTCCTGCTATTTCACAGATTAAAACTGACGACCTTTATGAAAACAAGCCCACATCCCCCCCCCCCAAAAAAAAGGATAAGCTGAAGATAGGATGGTACTTAATCTCGGCCCAAAAAAGTATGAATGATAGTGAGGAATCGCACGGCGTTACATAGATAACCGTCATGTTCAAACACCGCAACGCTGATTCATCCGCCCGTGTGTTGATTTCCTTCCGATGCCAGCAGCTACACAATCGCACTCCTTTACAGCAAGGAACTATCCATTATGATTACGCCTCAACAGACATTCACCGGGAAGGATCTCGCTGTAAAATGGGATTTAGTCCAGAAAGTGCAAGCTGCCCGCCCGTGTTCAAAGGTCACCCTGAGCACCGTCTCTTACCCTGTCCCTGTGTCTCTTTTGTTGATACTCTTCAAACTATCCCTCGTTTAACAGCAGCCAGTGCTTCTTCCTCAAGCAATGCCACCACTTTGACAGCTCTCAATGGCTGCCACTGTCAGATGCCGAGATTGTAACAGGGACCTCAGAGCTGTGTGACACTGCTGTTTATCTTTTAACCACAACATCCCGGCCACAGATCACTTGATAGGCGAATGTGTTTTGTAGAAAAACGTGATTTCTGTCTATTTACAAACCATGTTCCCATTCAAATGCCCTTAATAAAGACTTTGTTGAATGGAGTCTGGTGCAGGGAAGTGTTTGGTGTATACCTGCACAAATACAGGGTAGCCACACCTAATGACTTCTCACCTTTCCTTCTTATTTCTTATCAGCACTGGCTTCCGCTGGCTGACAATAACCTATGTTGCATCTTAGTTTTGTGGTTTAATCTTTGTTGGTGAAATATAATTGATTATATGGAAATCCAGAGGCCTAATTGTATGGATCATGCTTACTGGAAATAGTTTATTTTGTTATGTTTAAAGCTTCCTGCTGGATGTTTGGGTCGCGATCAGCATGAGCTCTCTAAATGTACTGTCTGGTAACGATAGGTCCTGCACGGTGGGATAAGAGGTTAGCCTGTTAGCATGTTGTCATCCTGGCTGTAGGGCATGTGTATAGTCACAAAGCGACACTGTAGCAGCTCCTGGGACCCCGCTGGCCTTCATTCACCGTTAACGCTGCACACGCAGGCTGAATAATGGACACATTTACCCTGAGTTCGTCTCTCTCCGCCTCCCAGCGGTATTTCTCGGCCTGGAAGCGTCCCCACTCGTACTGGATGAAGTGCAGGATCCCAGGAAGCGTCATACCCGAGTCGCCGTCCTGCAGCTCCCGAGCCTGAGACGACCCGGCCATGGCCGCCGCCGCCGCTGCCATCGCCCCGGTCCCCGCGGATGATGTCGCCTGGCCCGGTGCTGATTTGGGCCCGTTTGGGTTGCGCCCCGCTCCGCTGCTGCCGCCGCCGGAGTTCGGGTTTGGTCCTCCGCCGGATCTGTCCGCCTCCATTTTAACCGTCCAACCTCTCTCCAGGATAAGGAGGCGGAAACGGGCCGTGTAGGAACAATAATAATAAAAACAACCAGTAGCCCGCAGCCGTCTTCTCCCCCTGGTGCACTTCACGACCACAGAGCTCCTTTCTTCCTCCTCACACGCACGGAGCAAAATTACTATTCACTTAGAGAAACACTACACTTCCCTTCCCAACACCTTCACAATAAATCGCCACCACAATGCACGTTTGTCACATCACGACCCGTTTAGTAACAAATGCAGTGCGGTTGATATAACTTGTTACATGAAAAAACGAAGTTTTAAAACGAAGCAACTAAATACATGTCGTTCAAAACAAGTGTTGAGATTTTGGGTGCGATTCTTATTTTGTAAATCCCGGATTAGCTTCCTCCTCCCTGTGTTCGCTGTTGGGAATGTCCGGCGTGCCTGACAAATAAGGAGCCGTGTGTCACAGTACACAACCTGTGTGTCGCCAGAGGAGGTTACTTCCTGCCATTTAGTGAGTAGTCACGTTTGAAGGACAGTGAAGGCTGCTGAAATTATTCCCAACTTCGTTTCCGGTTTGAGTTTATATCAATAACAAGTCCACAACACATTTTGTAAGGCATGGTTGTAGGCCTGCCAAGCTTTGTCTCAGATCTATAATCAATCAGAATCACCACTAATATATCAAACTCAAACTTAAATTTTTGATATTAACATTAATTACTCTATGAAGTTAACAACTTTTTCAATCCAATCCAAGCACACACATTCCTCTGTTGCTGGATGTATCTTGCACAAACATCTTCATCATGATTTTCAAAGACCTGAAACATTTGCATTTTGGTACGCCGAGGACGGATTATTAACCCATGTTAGAAAATCTATCTTTTTTTAGAATGTTAATCTTTAATCTCTGTCTTTTTAACCAGCTGGCCATGAAGGACTAGATGCAATCTAGGCATACACATATGTGTGTATAGTAAAATGATGAAGTGTATAATTAATTAAACTAATGACGCCGATAGTTAATTTACAGCCTTAGGTACCATGGCACTGTGCTTGGAAGTGAAACCACAAGTGTGGATATTTATAAATGGTTAAAAAAAATTAAGCCAGGATTCACTTCATATTTTTTCTGTATGTCAGCTACAATTGTGAGATTTTATGACACATTTCTGCTCCTTTTTAAATATGTTTTTGAATGCAATTGTATTTAGTTAATTTTGTTATTTGGTTAACAGGGACAGTTGCTCTACCTGAGCCAAAGTTAGGTTATATTTAATCTGAGCAGGTACACACTGAAAACAGAATGTGATTATATTTTATTTTGTCTTATTTTGTAGTCAGGAGAGCTTTTATTCTGTAGGAGTAGAACCAGAAGTGTTCCTCTCGCTGCTGCAGGTCTCTCACACACACATCATGGCCGGACCGTGCAGTCGGTTTCATGGCTGATCCAGTGTCAACTTACAGTGGAATGAAATGTTGTTGAAGCGATCGAACTGTGGGTGTTTTACCTGTAAAATGCTGCAGAGTCGATTTCAACCACGACCTCAGATATTATCCAACAATGCAGGTTAACACCTGTGTGTGTTGCTGCAGGTCCAGCCTGGTTCTGCTCCTCTGCCACCACAGCTGACTGACAGGGACCGACAGGAACAGTGCAGGTGAACGGACATCACGTTAGTAACATGGTGAATGGAGGATTTGATCGTAATGCAAAGGATGAACTGAGACATTGATTATAAGGTGAGTTGTTGTCATTCTACCAGCTGTCTCCGTTCATTGGTGCAGCCAGTCATGTTGTATTTATAAAACGAACCCATGTATGGAGATATTTATGTTTTACACTTTTACATTTAACTGATTATGACCAGATATCAGAGTAGTTTTAAATGCCTTGTGTGCATGCACATACATGCATACCGTCACGCAAATAAATACCTACATATATACATGCAAGTATAAAAACATACTTCATTTGCACGTACAAGTACATATATAAAAACATACATATACATACATGTACTTCACTTGCAAATACCTGCATACTGTCATGCCAATACATACATAAACCTTCATATACTTTACTGGCATATACATCAATACTGTCATGCAAATACTTTCATATATACATGCTGTACACAATCGCTACAAAATAAGAATGGTTTTGTGTCGTTCCCAGGTCAACTCTCATCACTCCACTATGAGACTAATGGAGACTTAAGCTCGCCGCTGGATTTCTCCATTCAATTTTGCTCCTGAGGGAAACTGGAAGGTAAACGCTAATTGCCATGCGTATCAGTTTCTGCCAGGGCCTGTTATCTGGCGCCATCCTTCTCAACCTCCTCATTCTCTACTATGTGTCCCGGGCCCAGCAGCAGATGATGGAGAAGAGGAAGGAGCTTGGTAGGGGCACGAGGAGGGCCGCCCTCCCGGCCTCTGGTCTTGGGGGAGGCCTAGGGTTACTTGTAGGAGCCGGAGGTGAGACCGGAGTGGCCGGAGGGGAGGGGCACAATCGTGGCTCACGTGTGACTGTTGTTCTGCGGGAGTTTGAAAACTTTGAAAATTACGTTGGGGATGTGGCCAATTCCTTCCTCCGCCAGAGACCTGAGCTTCCTTTCCTGGCTGTGGCAGACACGCCTCCGTACCCTCCCCTGGTGCTCTCAGAGGGGGCTCGGCTTCTTGTGCTCTCCCCCAGCCCAGACCAGCCTCCGCAAGCTCACAGGCCGGAGTTCCACGTCCAGACGGAGTTCGTTCTGCTGGTGCCTGACGGGGTGGAGCTCGAGCAGCCTCGGGCTATAGAGAGGCTGATCAGGGAGTTGGAGGGTGAGGGTGGGGGGCCCGTGAGGCTGGTGGCTGCACCGGTGCTGGCTCGATCTGCCGTACAGTGTCTCCACCTGCGGGTGAACCTCAGAGAGTGGACAGCTACCTACTCCCCAGCGGCGTCTGGGAGCAGTGGGAGTGTGTGCACGGCTTTACAAGGAGATGCAGTTGTCCTCATCCGCACTGAGGATCTATTTAACCTGTCCGTCCCACTGGGGCGTCCCCTCTTTTCCTCCCTCTTCGTTCAGACTGCCTTGAGGGGCTGGAAGGTCAAACTGCTGGAGAGCCCCTGTTTCTCCGCAAGCCACCGGCCCCTCTTCAGCTCCGCTCACAACCAGTGGAAGGCCGACACTCGACTGAAGGAGGCCACTGAGAAGCTCATGAGGAGCTTTGGTCTCAAGCGTCTCCTGCAGTCTGACGGGAAGGAGCAGTGGTACGGCTGCAGCAAAGAGACTCCTCGTTGCTTTGGCACCGTGCAGGAGGACACTCCCGACTACCTTTATCTGGATCGATGGACTCCTCCCTGCTGCCTGCGAGCGCTCAGGGAAACCACCAAGTATGTCATCAATATCCTGGAGAGCTCGGGGGTGCGCTACTGGCTGGAGGGGGGGACTCTGCTGGGCGCCATTCGCCATCAAGACGTCATCCCGTGGGATTACGACGTGGACCTGGGCATTTACCTGGAGGACGTGCCCAACTGCGATCACTTAAAAAACCTGGACTCTGGCTCTCTTGTGGATGCTAACGGCTACGTGTGGGAGCGGGCGGTGGAGGGAGACTTCTACAGGGTCCAGTACAGCGAGGCCAACCACCTGCACGTTGACCTGTGGCCATTCTATCCGCGCAACGGTGTCATGACAAAGGACACGTGGACAGAGCACAAACAAGACGTGGAGTTCCCAGAGCACTTCCTGCAGCCGCTGATCCCCATGACCTTTGCTGGCATCACTGCCTACGGCCCCAACAATCACAGGGCCTTCCTGGAGCTGAAGTTCGGAGAGGGGGTGATCGAGAACCCCCAGTACCCCAACCCTTCAAAAAAGAGGCTGGACAGAAGCAAATTATGAGAGACTTAATATGTCGTACTGTATTTGTTTGTTACAACACTTGAAACTCAACATCTTTTGTTTTTTTTAAACAACCTGAAAGATGATACCTGAAAACACATATGGTGCCACAATGACTGACTGACAACTGTATCAACTGAAAACTGGATAATCACAAGTCTGGTCAGATTCTCTCGCTACTATCTAGAACCTGACCGATATGACATAAGTATCATTGTTATGTTTGTCGAAAATATACAATACAGAAAATATGAGCATTTAAATGGACAATTGTTTATTTTGATTATTTCATGTTATATTTTGTGTTATTTATCTGTGTTTATTATTTATTTATAATAAAGATTATGGTTAAACTGTTTAATTTATTTGATCGCAAGGGGTCAATAACGGCATAGAAATCATTGCCAATTTTTATATATATATATATATATATATCGGCCAATATATCATTATTGGACATTTTATACTACTACTATATTGGTCAGGCTCTTCTATTATCAGTAAATACATGTGATTGTCTTTTCATTCGTTGTGAGTGGCCAGTTTGTTGAGGGAATGAACATTTAAAATCCTATTCGAGGGCATTGACATCAGTTCCATAAAGAGAAACCTCTGTACTACATAGTGCACTAAATCTGGACACGTTGCACAGTGAGATATAAATATGACCGCTGTAAAGATTCTAATATAATAATATGATGTCATCTCCAGCAGGATTTAAGGTATTTAAGGAGCTTCGTTCTGACAGGTGTTTTATACGTTTCTTGACTGTGTTGCATTGTTTTGCAATGATTAATTCTATTTTCAGTTTTGCTCTGTTAATGAATGATTGTTATGTGTATGCTGTGTTGGTACCGGACAACTATAGTGCAGTGAGTAAGTTAACCTGTGGTGAAATTTAAACACACCCATACATCCTGTTATCGTTGGCATATGGGGTGGTTGACATGTTGCCCCATTCGGTGACTGAATTTGTAAATCAGTGTTGACACTTTGCTCAGTTATGTGTGTAACAACTGAGCATGTATAATGTATCGACTGAAATAGAATTTTAATTCATGGAAATATTCAAATAAAAAATTAGAAAAGAAAATACAACCACCGGCTGCTGCAGGTTTCACATGATTCCTGTAGTGTTTTTACATGTGTGAGCTGAACCAAGGTGTCACTTCATTTCATGATCTGGTAAAATAAAGGCATCTGAACTGTGACATTCACTGTACTATGATTTGTTTTGAAGAGCATTGGAAAATATGAAAAGGTTGCAATAGCTCCTGCAAATCTTTTTGACCACTAGGTGGCACACCATGTCTGAATGTTCTCCTTTGTATCTCCTAAACTCTCTGCACCATTGTTTCTCTCTCCACTGTCAACGACAGCATTATGGCGGTTCCTCAACTACATGGCGGGAGCCCAGGTGCTGAAGGATTTTATAACAGGACTAACAGGAATGTCAAGTTACAGCAACTCAGCTCTCTTCTCTGTCACAGACTGATCCCAGCAATGCGGACTACTTCCCCTGTATCCCAGTCGAGCAAAATCACTGACAGTTATAACTTCCTTTCACTTGCAGATATCAGATTCCTCAGTGTTTAATCAATGGTTAAACAGGATCGTTCATACTGTACATGGCCTGGTAACTTGAGACGTGTCTATATGGCTGAGAGGCCCCAGTATGTGTGGTTATTTTGGAAGCAGGAACATAAAGGATCTCGGTCATTTTAAATATGTCGCCTCTCATGCATTCTTCTGCAGAGTGGCGTCAGAGCCACAGGGTTAGGTATGCAGCCAGTGGAATTTGTGATTTTAATATACAATATTTTACTGTCATTGATTGCACTATAACTAAAAATACAACAAACTAAATTCACAAAGTAGACAAAGCCCACATAATAGACAATGAAAGGCTAACAGGCTAACCTAATGGTTCCCAAGACTAGTCCAGGTAGTTCCGGATTGTTGATCATTGAAGGGGTGACAATAGGAACCTTTTCCTAAGGGCACCATTTTATATTAATGAGTAACATTAAAACAAGATTGTAACCAAGAGACAAAACTAACAGCCACATCATCAATTCTAGAATATCACATACTGTAGGGCACACCTCTGCCAAGGAAAATGTATCCTATTGGTCTTTATGTCATATATAATTCACCATTTCCTGAGAAATCTAAAAAATCTTTTTTTTTAAAGGCTCCACCTTGAAACATCAAGGAAAGCAATTTATTTTCTGTTGCTTGATCCACTCCTTTAACAGGATCTTCTCCAATTTCAGACAAAACAAACCCTTGGGGAGGTAAAAAAAAAGAAGGCCTTTATTGTTTTAAACCTACAGCCAGTACATTCAGATTGTAGCTTTATTTGAAACATAGCCCCACTGTAACAAAATCATTATCAACTACCACACACAGACTCACACAACATGATAGAATCAGACGTCCATATGGTAAAACATCTCAGAAAGGAATGATAACATCTTCACAACCCTGCACCAACACAGCTATGCTTTGGGGCAATGCTTCACATTTTAGCACTGATGACCAACAAGACTTTGGAAATAATAAGACCTAACTTAGGCGTGTGATGAATTTACGGATGACCATTTTGGTTAATACCACCAAACTAGTACCTCATACACTTACACCTATTACTTAGGACCATCATTCTAAACAGTTAAAGATGATTTGGATGGAAGAGATAAGCATTTACTAGAGCAATTTTACAGTTTCTTCATTCACCTACACATGACACTTTCTCCCACTGCCAAACTGCAAAAGTAAAATCCCCACATGGAAGCCACCGTGTGCACACAGAGTCTAGACGTTCACCCACAAGTAGAAAATATGACAACAATGAACATAAAAAATTAAGAATACCACTAACCAGTTAGACTCGAAGACTAGCAAACAATACCAATTTGAGTTACCATCATGTCAAAACACTGCCCTCTTTGGAATTTGATGAGAGAAATAAATATGATTATCAAACATTTAAGACCCTTACAGCCAAAACAATAACTGGTTGATATCAAGACATGATCAGTCTTTCACCTCAGACAAAGTGACAGTCCACTTCAGCCGCTCTGACATCCTTGCATCGGAAGAGTTGTTTAAACTGTGTCGTCACATTTCACTTTTTACTTGTACAAAATGTCTTGAGGAGTTCAACAGCCTCGCTCCGTCAGTGAATCTGGGCGATATTTGGTTCCTTGGGGCGTAAAGATGCATTTGAAGGACAGTCTCCAATCAAGAGTGATCCTGAGGTCACGAAGTCAATGAGGTCAGGGTGCATGTGTGTGTGTGTGCGTGTCCATGTGCATTGACAAACTGGTCCTTCATTCATCTCTGGGCTGTGACTGAGGTTATTATTTCATTTGGTGTGTGTCGCAGTATAAATATAATCTTAAAAACAGGCTTTACAAGTGTAGTGCTCTTTGGTGTACACAACAATTGGCCCGAAATAAGCTAAGTCACGATAATAAACTAATAAAAAGCCTTGAACCAAATTAAAACTTTTTTTTAAATAAAATAAAAACATATTTGTGCTTGTCGTAAATATCACAGCCATTTACCTGCAGACTATAAACTAATGTTCAGTTTGCTTTTGTCAAATCAGATACAAGAGATATGGTTTAAATAGAGTATTAGTAAAAAAATTCAGGAAAATGGCTTCAATAGTTAGTAATAAAATGCACAATTTATGTTTATATTCTAGAGATATAGTATAATGATAGTTTGAAACATATACAAGCCTTACTGGATATTTTCATACACACAGACAGACACATACACACACAGACACACACACACACGCACACTGAAGGCTAAGGATATCAGATAAGTTATATGAAGTGTCTTGCTAATGCAGACTAGGTCCAGCAAACTGTACAGTGGTCCTCATCAAATTTACAGTCAGAATTCTTGAAGATTTCCACCAAGAAGTTGATATTAAAAAGGTGACTAGTCATAAATAGAGTTGTGATTAACAGCAATTTCCTCAATGCAGTAAATAAGATGTGACAAAGCTGCAACAATAAGCCAATAAGTACCTGCATCAATGTAATTTCCATTATAACATTATAAATGATTGTAATATTCCCTATAACTGTACAGTAGATCGGACATTAGCTTCTACATCTTTGCAGGGCGTCACATGATAACGGACTTATAGACTGAATTGAATTCTGACTTTAAAATTGACGAGGACCGACTGAATGCAACATCAGTGTGAGTGAATACAGCAGCCTGACAATGTACATCAATGTCCCTCAAAGTGAAAACCAAAGTCATTGTCCAGAAAATCGCTTTTGATGTTCCCCCTTCGGTACTTCTCAAAGAACCGTCTCCACAGAGAAGCGTTGAGGACAGAGAACTCGTGTTTGCATAGCGCCCTGCATGTTCCTCCTCTCTGTGTGCACTCCTTCCCTCGGGCAGGAGGTACACAATATAATAAAATAAAAATCGAAAAAAGGTTGCGTCTTTCAGGAGTGTTACATAATTGAGGGGTTTCTTCGGTGATATCAGCAGCTGGTTTTACATGGCCGACTCTTTTTCAGTAGACAGCGGTCGCTTCTCAACGTATCCCCCGTCGGGTTTTTCAATGAGCGGCGAGTGCTCGGGTGCGGCGGCCGACGGTTCACATTCCATCCGGACCTCGCTCAGCTCGTTGCCCTCCTCTCTTTTGGCTGTGCGGTCAACGAAGTTCTGCAGGAGACCGGCTCCGAAAGCATCGCCTTCCACATTCAGCACCGTGCAGGTTCGGTCCCTAAGGAAAGACAAAGCAGATGACACACACTATTTGAATATGATGATAAATATGATACAAAATGCATCACAAAGCAATTCAAACATTGTGTGTTGAAGGACTTCACCGAGGCATCTATGTTTTTATTTAGCAAGATTACACAAAAAGATTTCCATGAAACTCTGGAGAGGGCGTGAGGTATGACCCACGGAGGAGCCCACTACATTTTGAAGTGGAACGAGACATTCTCTTACAGCATTGTCACACTTTAATGCTCAGAGCATGGTGCATACAACCAAGGTTAGTTTGTAATATGCACACCAATGGGAAACAGTACTTTGTCTATATACATTTGCATCACCCCTCCCACTCTGGTGGGGGTTGATACATGGTCAAAGGATGTGGTCTTCTTGATGACGTGAAAACAACAATGCCTTAGGGGAATTTAACAAGAAGCAATCTTTTTTCCAGTGCCCCCATTTGTTACAGTGATGGCAAACCTTCCCCGAGTCACGCACATCCCTACTGTTGTTGGCGTTAGCTCTGGAATCGACAGGCAGAGGTTCAGCCTCCGGTGTGACCGGCACAAAGTTTTAACATGGGAGTGGATGGGAGCCAGCTGTTATTTAAGGCTTGGCGCTGCGCTGAAGCGTCCGGTGTGAACCCAGTAAATAACTCACAATGCGTTGCTTAGCATACGTCACATACTACGTTGCTCTGATTGGTTGTAGGTCTATCCAATTGAGCGAAGAGGAATTTTACTTCCTGGTCAGTTGAAACACGCCCCATAATTTTTTCCCAATGGAGCGACTCCAGACCGAACTGCCCGACCAAAATGTTGTGGGCGGGGCTAAGTTCGTCTGGCGTCCAGGCTAAGTTTGCAGAAACACCATGAGCAAGGCTACATTGTAAGGGATTCAATCACGATCAATCAAAGGGGAAATAAACATGATTATATTGTGATCAACTGTTACATTTCCCTTACAAAAGATTCACCATGTGCTCTCCAAGTGCCCTTCTATTTTGGAGTATTTAACAAATGCATGTCCCGCTCTATACCCACATAAAATACAAAAGGTTTGGTACTCACACGAGCCAGTCAACAGCCAGGATGAGAGAGATGTCATTGGTTGGAAGGCCCACTGCTTCCAGGATGATAGCTAGGGTCAACACACCACCGGCAGGTATACCTGCTGCTCCAACACTGGACGCTGTTGCTGTCACACTACAGGAAGGGAAGACAGGAGGACATTGTAAGATGTTTGCACTGCATTTGCCCAATCATTAAGTTGCATATATATATGTATGTCATTGTAAAGCATCTATATTTGTATACAATACAACTGAAAAGGTGGTTACAATATTTACTCCAGTTGTGTGGGTGTTTCAGTGGTTTAGGACTCACAGGATGGTGATGACCTGGATGAAGTTGAGGGAAACGTTGTTCAGCTGAGCGATGAAAACTGCGGCCACACACTGGAAGAGAGCAGCGCCGTCCATGTTGACGGTCGCGCCGATGGGCAGGATGAAGCGGCTGATGTGCTTGGAGACACCGTTATTTTCCTCTACACACTTCATCATCAGGGGAAGAGTAGCAGAGCTAAAAACAAACAAGAAATAGGCAATGTGTACGTGTGTGAATTTTTTTTGAATTACTACAGGGAAAAGAAAGCACAAATCCTTTTTTTACAACAATGACTTTCTGTTCTTCATTGTTTATTTAGTTTATCTACACAAATTACTGTGTGAGGCTCATATCAATCAGCCAGCCACCCTTGGGTCTGCCTTGAGTAAACAGCTACGGGTTCTGTTACCTTGAGCTCGTTCCAAAGGCTGTCGCCAGCGCTGTGAATATCCCCCACAGGAAGGTGTATGGGTTCTTCCTTGTAATGACGAAGTAGATGGCGGGCAGCACAAGTAAGCCATGGATGGAATGTCCCACAATGCAGCAGGCAATATATTTTCCTAGACTGGCAAACAGCGTGCCAACATCCTCCATCTCGACGATCTTGCCAGCAACGAGGAACATGATACCAATAGGAGCATACCTAAAGAGAGGCGAGAGAGAGAGAGAGAGAGAGAGAGAGAGAGAGAGAGAGAGAGAGAGAGAGAGAGTAAGAAACAGTACAACGCTGTAGATGTAATTCTGTAGTACAAACGGTATAAAGAAAAAGTTTCAAATGTTTTTAAAAGGAATTTATTCTAATCTCTCCTGATCCAGAAACATGCAGGTCTTCCTCACCACATGATCCAGGAGACGAGCACCATGGTGGCCTCGTTGAAGGAGTTGAAGAACTTGATGAGGATCTCCCCTTCCTCTCCCAGCTTCCTCAAAGCCACGCCAAACACAATGGCAAACACCACCAGACCAAGAATATTCATCCCATCCTGGTCGGTTCCAATGGGCACCTGAAGACAGACAGAATATGAGCAACACCGAACAACACAGCGCTTTATTTTCCAAAGTGCATCATATGAGGACAACTGAGCCATTCACCTTCTCCACTGTGATGTTGGGGTTTCCATCAGTGCCATTCCTTGTAACCAGCTTGTAGCTGGTCGCATACTGGGCGGGAAAGAAAGGGATACAAAGTTAGTTTATTAAAACCAGTCATCTTATCTTAACATTCATTGTTTACAATTTCAAACTGTGATCATGTAAACACTACAGAATCCAGATCTGATACTCACTGATTGAAAGGCGGCAGACACCAGGTTGGAGGGAAAGATGTTTCTGTGGAGAGAAAAAAGAAAACAACAATTAAACACTTTCAATTCCTTTGCTCAGTTTGAACCAGATGCCTTTAAATAAAAAAACATTGCTATAGTAGTAAGAAGAAATAACACACAACTTTTAAGCCCAAAAAGTTCATAATTGTTTCTGATAAACTCTTAGCTGTTAGTGTTTAAATAAAAAAAACTATTCATCACACTTCTACTCCTACTATCACAAGAAGTCCTGCAGAGACAGCAGCCTCAGATGTTTCATACAGTCAGAATCACAAGGTTGATCATGTGGAAATAGCTGAGAGAATTTAACCATTAATCCCCTTTGCCCCCATTTCTGATTGTCTGATTCTCTCTGCTAACGAGTACATGCATACACACACACACACACACACACAGACACACATATATGTTGTGGGTACATAGGTCCAACTGCACATTAAATCTCCTAAGAACTCATGAAACCAAAGTGGTCCTGATACTCAGCTGCCTGTAATGGATTTAGAGTAATAAGGAATTAACTTCACGAGCTCTTAGCAGCCATTCATTCGCTTTCATTGAAACTGCAGTGCGTCCGGATTAAACACCATGTGACTGTGACAGGGAAGCATGCGACAGCGTGCACCCGGATCACAAGCTGGGTTCTGGCCATGTGAATGAGAGCCACAAGGAAAAAGAAGGAAAGGGCAGTCAGGCTTTCAAGCTAATGGTAGAGTTCATTTGGATATTCAAATTACACATTTGTGTCTATTAATTGACTGGTGCACTTTGACCGAGATATACTATTTCATTAAATTCTAATTTAGTATAATCATGGGAATTATAATGAATTTTAACAGCTCCATAAAGATGCTAGACTGGAACCTGGTCACTGTAATTAACAAACCATCACTCTTGCTCTGTGTGATGCTGCATGACACAGGGCTCCATTGTATTTTGTGTCCTAGTCAATATTATATGAATATTTTGGTGTCTAAGACGACAACGTTCTTTAGACCAAGAAGACCTTGACCCATCACCGTTCAGTACCTTTCCCTCCGAATTCATTCACTAACACTTCCTTGTTATTTGTCGCCACTACTTCAGTCCTGGCACAGGTACAATCTAACAATACGTCAACAGGTAGGTGTATTTCCTTAATGACGGACTGCAGATTGTTTGAGGCCTGCTGCTCTGACGTCTGCCATGCCCTCATGTTGCGTTTCCCGGAACTGGCAATAAATGGAGAACGCCTATTGCTGGTCTAGGTGGAATAATAAATGTTTGGTTTCCTGCCTGGCAATAAGATTCAACAGGATGGATGAAAACTTTTTGTTCTATATTGAGTTTAGATCCATTAAATGAGAAAAGGGACAAAATACAGTCCACTAAGCTCCCTGCTACCTCTAAGACTTGGGATACCAGCAGGTAGTATGTAAACATTTGCAGAGAAATATTTTTGTAATACAATTTACACGGTGGCCCTGAGGGGGGGGATTAAGGAATCGTCACCGCATGTAAGTTAGCTGTGTAATGTGATAGCTTTGTCTTGCTAGATTTGTGTATTTCAGATCAATGCCACAGAAAAGACAACATTTGAAAAGTGTCACAGTCGTTACACGTTGTATTGTCAGCATGGAAACATTTCTGTGAAGTTGCGAGTTTTTGGCTGTGTTGCATGTGGTCGAGGTGTGAGTATTGGGTAAAGTTGTATTTGCAGCAAGTTTTCTGTTTGTGTTGTTAAATTGATGAAGAGGTTTTCTCCACTTCTACGCGTTACGTCGCTTTGCAGATGATTTCTATAAGGGTATTGTGTTGAGCTCTCAGGGCCAGATGTGCGATTGTATTTAAAGGTTACTGCTTTCCTGGAACTCGGTGCAAACATGCAAGGTCAACAATTCCACGGGTGACAAGCGCTGACCGACAGCAGTCGCCTGCATATTTCTTCTATGTGGTGTAAAGTGGGAAAACAAACAAGAAGCAGTAGATAAGGAGCGTCAACAAGGATGTGTGGGAGCAGCTCTGCTCAAAAGTCAAAACGTTCTTTAAGAGCGTGTGTATGACATATCAACTTTAAACAGACTCTCAGAGTGTGTGTGTGTGTGTTTGTGAACAATGACCCAAGCCATTTTTACGCTTTGCTGAACAGCTCTTCGGTCAAGGTCCCACTGTGTCTTTTTTGTTCAGAATTAACAGGACACCAACTGAGCACACTCGCTCTAATGAGTCGCGCGGGTTTCGGCTCCTGTCCTATTAGGATAATGTGTGGTGTGCGAATGTGAGGCAGGAGGCACGTGTCCTGCACGAGATAAACATTTCTGTCCTGAGCGTGCAGATATAGACATGTGGTGGGTATTTAGCATTCCGGGGCGTCGGTAAACAAATACTTTTTGTTTTTTAAGCAGGATAAGTTTGTTAATAACTGAATGTCAACCTTTTGTATAATAACACTTGTGTGTGTGTGTGTGTGTGTGTGTGTGTGTGTGTGTGTGTGTGTGTGTGTGTGTGTGTGTAATCTGGGCAGTGGTTTTAAGAAGTGTTTCCAGGGATAGGTCATACTGCCTGAGGAAGAGGAGGGGGGGGGGGGGGGATTCCATACTTTATGGTGCAAAATTCCAGTATTTAATGGAAAGCCGAAGCAAGGATTTCAAATGAAGTTTTTGAATAACCAGGCAGAATTGTGCAAAGGTCACAGATGAATCAAAGGCATTGGACGACAAGGACTCGATTTTGATCATGATGCCAAGTTTAAATCAATCTCAGTGCATGTAGTTAAAGAACTGCCTGTAAAACCCCTGCATACTGCTATTTCGTTTTAATAAACAACTAAAATAATGTTAAAATCAGATATTGCACCTTATATCAAATTCTTCTTTTTCAAGCTGAACTGGATAACCTGAGCACGGACTAAACTCAAACCCTACTATTTAAGACAGGGCAGGAGCTAAAGACAACAAAAGATGGCTCATCATTCAACCAGTTTTGTGAGATGTTTCTAACAAACCCGGATGATGATGTGTCAGAGGATTTTGTCTAGTCACTATTTATGTCTCTGACTCAATTCTGCTGTGAACACTTTTGCCTCTTGCAATCATTCCTTAGAAGATGAGTGGGGACCACATTGTCCCCATGAACGCCTCCTCTGTGACATGTTGACTTAAGAAATTATACGTTGGAGCCAGCAGACGAGTTTATAGCAGCCTGTGAGGACTGAATATGGTGATTTCCAAGAGCAAATAAGAGGGGTCATCAAGTTTAGGCTGAAGAGTCCAAACAATCTGATATGAATGAATGGACAAGAAAAAAAAACGGCTAAGCAAAGGTCCTCCCAAAAACTATAGCTCATTTTGTTACATTATTTGCTGATGAATAATAATGGCAACCTGACTTTCTACACTAATAGATCTTGCTAAGATTTGTGCAAATCTTTTTTAAGTTCTTGTCATCCCCTGCTCATAAAGAAGAGTTTAAACCCACAACCTTCACTCCGGAGCAAAAGCTTGTTTAAATTGAAAATAATGGGACATTTATAGACATCAACTGATGTGAACATTTGTATCTTAATATAACTATTAGGTCCTTTCGTCCAGCTGTACTTCAAACTAGTAAAATAAAACTGAGAATCATAAAGTGCTCCCTCAGAGAACAAGAGCAGTCCTGTCCTCGTGTTAACACAACTCTCACACGCACACACGTGCTGTTGCTACATACCCCATGTGGTTGTGTTTTACAGACTAAATGTGTAGTACAACCACACTATTGAATGGAATTCACTGGGTCTGAGAGGACCAGTACAAAACAGGATTCCTGGGAAATGCCTGTGACAAATGTCACTCTGACCCGGGGGCTGATGCAACTGTGTGTAGTCATTACAGCACACACACAGTCAGCCGCACAGCTAAAGGTGCATTAAAGCACACATGGTTCATACTCAAGTCTCGCAGACGACTTCAAACCCAGTGAAGCGATTAGATTGACCGATTATATGAAGCGATTAGATTGACCGATTATATGAAGCCATTGATTGACAATCCACAACTACACGTCGTCAGTGCCTCATCACGTCGTGCTGACGGACCAGGTGAGAGAAGGACAATGGAGGACGTGTCGCTCCCTGTGGTCGCTCACCTGACGAGATCCAGGAAGGAGTCGATCACCTCTTTAGCCGCCGGCACATCGTCGCCCAAGCCCTGCACCTTCGGTTTCACCGTGGTCACCGAGCCGGGGCTGATGATGAACGCCATGATCACCCCGATGGCCGAGGCGATCAAGGTGGTGACGAGGAAGAAGAGCATCGCCCAGCCGCCGAGCTTGCCCAGGGCTTTGGGGTCGAGGCTGGCCGAGCCGGACACCAGGCTGCACACCACCAGCGGGATGATGATCATCTTCAGCAGCCGGATAAGCAGCTCCCCGGGGAAGCCGATGTAGATGATCTGGGTCCGGCTGAGCTCCACGTTGCGCACGCCGAGTCCGATTAAAACCCCGATGATGACCCCGGCCACGGTGAGGATGACCAGCAGGTTGGCCATCACGATCCGCCGGACCCGCTGGGCCAGCGGCTCCGTCTCGCTCTCCTTCGGGCCGCTCAGTCCGTTGGTCAGTGGCTCGCCGTTCGATGGCTTCCTGTCCTCCATGTCTATCTTCTCAGCCATCGCGCGCGCTCAAAGTTTCCCTGGATCAACCCAACAGCACAGACAGCCGAACCAATACACAAAAACAGGCTGTCACTTCGGCTGGAGTCACTTTTAATTGACGGAAACAAGGAGAGCCTCTCTATTCCTCCCTGCTGATGAACGATGCTGCTCCTCCGTGGCCGGCTCTTTTTCTTCGTTCCCCTGGGCGGAATCACCGACTCCTCCCTGTGACGCATGAGCTGGGGCGGGTCTTAAAGTCGGAGGATGTTCCTTTACATTTATTAAAACACAATACGCCAGGTTTCCTGTATTCAACTGCATTTATCAGGGCCGTGCTCAGCCATTACAGGGGTCAAGTTAAAAAAGAGCATAATTATTCATAAAAACAAAGTAACATACAGTAACTCTATTTAAACATGTATTTAATCAAGCACCCGTACACCCATGAGGAGGATAAATACTAAATTATAGATCACTACAAAATTATTAATTCACACAGAGGAGACGCTGTTGCCACGACTATTCCGCCGTTTATGCATTTATAGGTTTTGTATATATATATTAGTGTATGTATGGCGCTCCGGGTATGTGACGAACAATGTTTGTGCTTTTGAACACTTACCATCACCTGCTAAAGAGGGCTGGTCAGGGAAAAGGTGACCATGATGCCATTTCACCAGGTGCTTGATCCACATGCAGAAAATATGGTGGCCAGACATGATGCTAAAATATCCTGGGTAAGAATGCGGCCATCTTGGACGTTTAGAGCCAAAGTTGTGATCAGGGGATGGAGGTCGCAAGGTCCCGCCGACTAACGCGCTCGACCAATCACAAGTCAGTCTCAGCTGTCAATCAGGATGTTTGGCCTTGTTTTTATATCATCAAATAAGTAATTAAAACCAAACTTGCTGTAAAAATAAACAGTTGTTCATCAGTGTGAAAATAACTACCTACAACAATAGGAACCATAATAACCATAATAACTTTGGATTATATACAATCAGTTAACATGGAGGAGGCGGGATTTAGGACCTATAAAGCAGAAATCCACCCAGGGGTGATTGAAACGCTTAGGCTTCACTTTCGGGCAGCACTTTCATGTCCTCCATCTTTATATACAGTCTATGGGTTTGCCTATACAGCTGTGCAGACTACCACTGGTCTTTCTTTGATGCAACCTCCCTCCTCTGCCTGCTTATTTGCTCGCCTCAGAATTACCAGCTCAACAAAGAATACTATTATTGTTGTAGTTATAACATCAGTGGGGTGATGCGTGTGGAATAACAAGCAAAGCAATAACATTAATCTAGCATCTGGGATACTTGGATGATTGTGCCTGCATCATTTCAACTGTGCATATGCTCGTAATTACAGTGAAGAGAGAACAGAATGGCGCCAGAGTAAAATACACAGGATCCTCCTCTGTTCATTCTGTTCATTCATTCCTAAATTTAAAAGTACGAGTCAAAGTTTGAGATGAAAACAATCAAAAAAATGGTTTACAATGTTGTCAATGTCAACTTTATTTATGTAGCACATTTAAAACAACTTGGTTGCCCAATGTGCTTCTCAGATGTAATTGTACAACACGAGGACAGCAAAAACGTAACACATCATAGTGCAAGTAATACAAATAAACTTCAATTATTAATGTAAATTAAATTAAATAAAATATAAAATATAGGATATACGATAAAATCAATAAAATCCGCTGCGATGAAACGTTGTGGACATGTCGGTGTCCTGGCATCGACCTTGCAGTCTTTGGCAAGGTTTTACATCAAACTGACACAAGAGACAGACTCTTATTGTCCGGGACACTGAGGCCTGCAGTCAGATAGCTTAAATCTTTTTGTTGTAGGGGTCCAAGAAAGCCTTGGGTTAGCTTACACTCAAACAACAACCCAGGCCCCTTCAACACAGCCTCCCACCAGCAGAAATTTGTGGGAAAAGCACCTTTAACACCAAAGAAAGCCCACAGGACCGGGAACCCAGGCTGGTAGAGCGCTGTCCTCTCAGTGCTCAGTTTGTTATCTCAAGCTTGTTCTTTGTTCCCTCTGACTGTGTGAATGATCGGAGGTATCGCTGTGATTCTGTGAAATAGTGCATAACTCTGTGAGAAAGGACAACGTCACTATAGCACAGGGGAGCCGTTTTCTGGTGTAGGCCCTTTCTAGGAAAACAAGTACTGCACACATACAATGCACATGCCTTGGAGGTTCTTTTTTTTATGCTGTTTTTTTAACTTATCAAAATGGGACTGGTACACTAATGGTGAGCCCACATTACCAAATATTTTGTTAAAGTTACAGCAATGGTAGGCCGAATGTGTGTTTCCGCATTGGCCGTGTTCTTTCAAAACAAATCAACAGTGCATTTAATTCCAAATTAGGAAAAGCAATTCCCTGTAACACTCAGTCAATCACTGTTAATCACTGTTCATTTAAAGGACAGTGGAATTAGGGCACAAGACAAATGCTTTCTCACACCAGGTACAACCCTCAACCCCTTAAACAAAGAGCTCTTCTGCTGCCTTGTGTTTGGCGCTAATTAGCAGATGATAGCATGCTGATATGCTTAGCTAAGACAATGAACATGGGGGTAAACATTACTCCTGCTCTGCTCCGGTAGATCACAAAGCCACAGTGTTCACTCTTGATATCCGGTGAAATGTGTGAGGCCGAGCTTGTGAGGTGTACCTGAGAAAAGGGAACCAGTCCAATAAGGGAAGGTGATAGTTCGGTCATGTGACCTCTCAAACTGGGGCGTGGACCCAAACAACAAAACTTTGCTGTCTCGGGTATCGTGAGAACAACAGGTGAGGTTCAGGGATAATAAAGAAATAAGGAAGGTAGAGATAGGGAGGAAACACAACCCCCCCAGTTGGGTCAATCCAGTTACTGTAAAGGGAAGCGAGGAACCTTTCATTTGGAAAGAATTCTACGAAAAGAGTCGTTTCCACAGAAAAATCAATACTAAGAATGACTCCCATACATTGCATAAGTAGATGAAACATGTCACGAGTCATCATTTAAAAACAAAATGACGGGAAATAAAGGAAGACTTTGTCTCCCCCACTCTTTGGCCCTGCCTGAAGTAAGTGTGCTAGAATGCTCATCTTAGCATTATGCTCAAACCATTACTGTGCCTCTAGCATGGCTATAGACTTAACTGTGCTTGTGAATTAGTCATAATATGCCCCATTTGACAGTTAGAGTATATTTTTATTCAGAAATGTTTATGCCAAATAAATGTTGCTTTGTATAAATATTGAAAAAAAGTGAGTAAATAAGAAGTAAACAGTGAGTAAATATATACTGGTTTTCTATTTTTTATTGCTTTTCCTATGTATGTTGTATTTATTGCGTTTTTATGTTATTGCGTTTTTATGTTTCTATGTTCATTGTATGCACCAATTACCAGAGCAAATTCCTTGTAGGTGTAAAACTACTCTGATTCTGATTGCCTTTTCCCACATCATTGGTAGATTGAACATTGTAGCTCTGAAGGCACAGGAAGGCCTCTAAACCCTGTTGGATCTTGTAGAGCCTAGTGTGACGAGGAAGGGCCTCACAAAATTATTTACAGATTTACACTGTGTAATCACACTCACATGGCCCTCCAGCAACCACCCTCCTGTGGCTGTCACTGCCAGCCTTTCATAAGCAGACAGGCTTCGTGCATAGACAGACCGCTAATCCGACTGTAAACAATTAAATTACCACAGACGATACCATCGTTGTTCTTTCAACATTTGGATGTTGTTCAACTTTGTATACTTTTTGCATTAAAGAACTAAAGTATATAGTGATTGCCAGATGTATTAAGAATTACTTTATTATAGTGTTTCTGAAAGATGAGTTACACTGCCATTGTCATAAAAACTAAAGACATTGAAGACACTAAACTTCACAAATAACCATACCTCCAGATTATTAACACATAGCATATAAAGCTCAGTCCCATTTTTCTGATATGTTATTTTAAGTATTTGTTCATACTTTGAGTGATTTAGATAATTACACTGGCATATTTGTGATTTCATGCTCTATATAAATGTCACTGGCTGTTGGTGGAAGTGACATTTGTAAGTGTAATTTTCCATCCTTATCATACCTTAAAACATCAAAATCCCCCCCACAGTGTCTTACTGTCTACTGTCAGTACAGCTATCTTAAGCAAATACCACTTCCTGTCCATAATCATCACCTTTTTGAATCACGTTGTAAGACTTTGAACTATCATCACTCAAGATTTTAAGTTTACTGTCAATGAATCTGACTATTTTGCTCGCTGATATGGTTCTGAGGTCCAACCAGAACCAGAACATCCAGTCTAAAGCATTACCTCAAATAACCAAGTACAGAGTCTAATCAGGCTCTTCAACTTTAGTTACAAGTCTCATAAGTGCCGCCAGCAAACTGACATGTGGTTATTATAACAATTATACTCTACTACTCCTATAAAAGCTTACATTTATAATGTAAATGCTTCCTGTAGATGTGCATCTTTTTTTCTTCCTTGTCTCCACACTCGCACACAAATTATTTCCCACATTTCCCTCATTCACGCAGGCAAACCGGCTTTTTGAGTCAATTATCCACACACTGTGGACATCTGCACGAGGAATGCATTTAAGAAAAACTTGTTTAAACCGCACCATGTGTCGGAGAGCCGCTTTAAATGCTCCTCCTTTTTTCCGCCTTCCATGACAACACACTTTTCATTTAACCCTTTGATACACAAAAGTGACCCGGCTCGTTTTCATATTTTCAGTATTTCAGGTTTTACCCAAATAACCTGAATTAACTTGTTTTTGATAATTACAAATCCTTATTTTAGTTTTTCCTTTGTTACTTTTTAAATAAAAATAATTTTGTTATCACTACCCTTCTAATGCACAACATGAGTAAAAAATGAGTGTTTTCTTTGCTATATTCTTTTATAAATATGTTTTTTCATATAATAGTATTCATTAAATATCTTGTTTTTGTGTACCACAAATCATTATTTTCCATTTGTCTGTCTAACTTTATAAATTAATATATAATTAATTAATTATATTTAGTATTTCTATAGTAGTTCTCACTTTAATACACATGGGTCAGATATGACCCAGACAGTAGTATTCACTACGGAACACCTGCCATTCATTTCACACAGCTGCTTTTGCACATCTGATGCATGTAAGTCTTATTTTACAATGCATAACTAGTGAGAAAGAGAAATGTGCAACACTAACTAGCTATCAAAGGGTTAAGTCCACGATGTGGGTTTTACCATTAGGTCATGTTTTTGAAGGATGTGGTTTGTTGTTGTTGTCCATTGAATAAATGTAGGCAGCCAAAGCTGTATAAACGTAAACACAGAGGAGCCAGTTAAATCTACAGTATTGTGTGACTTTATATTCTTGTTATTTTTATTTTTATTAATATATCTCAGCAGAATCCTCCTGGTCTTTGGAGCTTTCTTCATTTGATAAAAATAAAGGGGAAGTGGAAATTACACCTCCTTTCCCCGGTCTGTCGTCACTGTCATCAGATCCCCTTGCGCACTCTCTGTCAGTAATAGTTAGAGTTACCTTCTAGAGGTCATTCTGTGTCTGTTTAGTCCAGCCTGGTCAAAACATACGCTGCCTCAGTTCACATCAACATCACCTCTGTGCCACTTCTATGTCAGAAGAGGAGAATACACAATACCATGTGACATGTAGGCGTGTCATTACCACATTGTGTAAATGTGCTTGTGTCATTGTGTGTGTGCATTCTTCAATGAATGACCTGCATTCGGCTGAGGTCGATCAATAGTACGCAGAGAGGAGAGCAATCCATCGGCTCATGTATTCCTCATCTGCTCCACTGATCCACAGGGCTTCACTGCTTTTTTTGTTTTCAATCTGTCTATTAATATCCAGCCAAATGAGGGATTGTGAATTTTTATATTTTTCTGATATGAAGAAAGGACCCAGCTCGGTTATTGCTGTTACCTCTCAGATCCCAGGGGGAAGTAAGTCCTGGAGAAACATGAATGGTTCTGAAACAAAGAGACAAAGAGATAGAGCAAGAGAGGTGGAATCCATCCCTATAATTCATCCATCACATTTATCCATCCAGTCAGACCAGTTTTTGGGCTTTAATGGTTCCATGTCCATGAACGTCTCAGGCTTGGCATTATTTTTGATTAAGACACACATGGTCCTGTCAGCCAATTACAATCCAGCATTGTGAAACTCTCGTTTCATAATTTTAATCAAATGTGTCTGTTGTTCTTTTGTGAATGGTTTGAAGAGGTACAAAACTACAATCCCTTGACTTAACTGGACTTGTGTTCCTGCACTAAACGAGACATTACATATTAAAGCACATTTGATATGATTTAGCCGACTTACAATAAGTGCATTGACCCATGAGGGTAGATAACTCAGGGGAGCACATGTGCAGTAAAACAGTACAGGAAGTAACCATGCAGTGTATGACCGCATGTTGCGTGTAGATGGGTGGAGCCTCCCACCATGCTCTGAGTCAATGTCTTATTAAAGACATATATGTTACTCGGCATGTGCTCGAAGTATTCCAGTTCTTTTTATCATGGTAGGTGCAGTTCTGTTGAAAAGATTGCATTTTGGCACCATGAGGGAAGCTATGTGCACTATTAGTCCTCGACCTAATGTGTGCATAAGGAATATGATTGGAAATTTCTTATTGTAAATGGAAATGTTTTATGTAAACAAAACTTAATTTCCCTTGTTGGAACAACTGTAAATTCAACAAAGCTTTGAATCGATGGATGGTAGATTGAAGAAAATAGATAGATAGATAGATAGATATATAGATAGATAGATGTATATATATATATAGATAGATAGATAGATAGATAGATAGATAGATAGATAGATAGATAGATAGATAGATATTAAACCTTAAAATGAATAGATAGTTGTATTTACAAAGCCATTTTTCAAGGCAATCGGTTAAGTAAGGTCAACCTGTCAGATGATACAGTGTTATGTCTTAGGACTTCACTCAAAGCACCTACTTGGATAGATGGTTTACTTCTGTAACAACAATTTTAGCCAGAGTATTTCTAACCATTGGCGAACCGTGCACAGGGGTCTAGATGCATGTAAGTGGCATGTGGCAGTTGGGGGTGGGGGGGTAGGGGGGTTTGGGTTGCAGGCAAACTAAAAACAGACTAAAAAACTGTTGCAGAACACTATCTTCCCTCAGGGCTCCCAAAGGGAACATTCAGCACTGGGTAGTAAAAACCGGTCTGAGCAAGTGAGAGCTCTGATTTGCTGACATCAACTCGCCCTCCTTAGCACGCCTCCCCCCCACTTTCCCAGCTCCATAACCCACAGTTATGTATTAGATGTCACACGATACTGTAAAACATGGAGGGGCTCCGAACTTTCACCAACCCGCCCTCTCCCTGTCTCTTGTTCTCGGCCTCCTACTCTGTCCATGTTCACTGACTCTCTTTGTGTGGTTATGAACTGGGGGAAAAAAACAAGAACTGAAGGGAAAGGAGGCGATTGTTCCGTTACCCGAGTCACTTTTTTCTGACTTCTTGTTAAATCCAAAATGTTTAGAGAGTCAGAGAAAAGCTCCAGGGTCTTAGGATTAGTAAGATTAGTTGCTCTACGTTGTTCCCTTCTCTGAGCCTGTCATCTGAAAACATGCACAGTCAGTAACAACCGACAACATTGACTCAGCATTAAAATACTGGGATATCTCAAAGATCGTAGGTGCGACTGATTCTCTGTGTTTTGTGTACAAAGGCTGCAGAGCACAGGGTGTGTGCCGTTTGCCCATGTATTTTTAAAAGAGGCAACTGAAATGTTTCCTACATGTTGGGATAGATCGACTCTCTGGTTGGAGGAATGCGAGGGCTCAAGAATTCCAGGTTCAGTGAGTGCAATTTTGTCAAATACTGTGGGGGTCTTTTTTTTTATACAGGCGTGTGTGTGTGTGCACTGTGTACAACCTTCCGTGACTGTTTGCATGTGCAGTGTGAGTGTGTCATGTGCACATTCACAGCCGTGTCTAAATAAGACCTGGCCGGTTGCAGCTGGGTCCAGTACAGCACAGAGTTCACACAGATGCAGGTGTAAAAGTTTACACAAGAAAGCCTGCGATGTGACCTGCCTGTTTACTGTTCCCCTGACAAAAGGTTACTGCGGCTGTGTTTTGCGGTGGCTGGCGTCCTTCACGCGGCCTTGACACAAGTATTGTTCCAGCTCTCCACAAAATGGACACAATGGAAAAGAGTTATCCGAGCTCGGGTTTGATCGCCCTCGCAGATGAGTCGGTCACCCTCCCATGATGAGGTGGATGTCTAACCTTCCTTAAACAATGGTTGGGCCAATGATAATCAATCATAATCATCAATGATCAATCATCTCAGAATTTCCGAGATGGCAGCCGCTGATGGAGAGCGATCTGTTAAATCCACTGTGGAACAAATATATAACAAAATGTTCAGTATATTTCCACTGACAGAACTGTACACTGTTTGCATGGCTCTGATTGGTTGTGGTTCGAGACTGACTAACAACACCCCCGGCAAAACAAAAATGAGCTGCTGTTGCGAGGCACGTAAGTACCAACAGTTGACCCCTAGGCGTCACTTTTTCACATATGTCCCCTTTGAGCGTCAACTTTTTCCGTTGTGCAGGAGTACGTTAATAAACTTCCAATGTTCTCTGCTGCGTTGAAAGTGGATGCAAAGGGCAAGCAGTCAGTGGATCTTTATTTATACCACAATCTTTCACAAACCTTAAACGGACAATAAGTAACTTCGTGGGTCTCTCAGTCAAAACAAAAACAAAAGAAGTAGTTTGAAGATGTCGTGAAGCAGTGTGGGATCATGGGAGCTGTTTTCTTCACCGCTGTGGTTGAGGGAAACCACAAATCAAATCAAGATCAAATCATGTTCTCCGGTGAAATAATGTATTAAAGCTTCATTCAGAAAAATGTAATGAATAATCTGGACCCATTGCGAGAGACCAAAACAAACAGTGAAAGGAAAAAACTGCTGACTGGCTAAATGGCTGTCAGTGTGTTTCCCTTCATCACAAAATTAAAAGGCTGCACTCCACTCTCTCAACAACTAAACAATGGGGGAAATAATAATAAAAAGACATTTCCTGTTGCCACCGGGGGGCGCTGTGATTTTAGGTCATGATTTCTGTGTAGATGTCATCAGGTCGCGACTCTTCCCGAGATACAGAACCTCGTGTTTTGATGGCGTGTCATTAAACTTTGATGCCACGCCACGGTCTCTAGATGTGACGAAAAGTTGAAATTCAGCCAAGTTTATATCTCCATCTTGTTGTGATGACACTCGTCTAGATTTTAAGTTGATTTGATGAAAGCTCTACAACAAGTGCATCAAAGTAAAAATGAGGAATGTGGCCAAAATGGCCACTGAATCCAAAAGAGCGGGCTTCCTGTTGCGTTTTCATAATGCTCCTTGAGGCTTTTTTCAATGATTAGTCACGATACACCTTTGTCCTGATTTTGGTGAAAATCAGTTATGTGGAAACCTAGGGGCTGAGTTCCAGGTGGCGCTGTTGAGCCATTTTGCCACGCCCCTTTCCAAATACTCCAGAATACGTAAATGTTCACCACTAATGTACTTTACTGCAAACTTTAAAAGATTAGCAAGCTGCCATTGAACATGGGAGGTAGGTGACCCGGAGATAAAAATGTCACTGCTGCCATGGTGATGATGATGTCACTGCCACCTCATGGGACATCCACCGGTTGCCATAACAACTATGCATTCCTCGGTTGTGCTGATTGCATTTCCTTGAAGATCTTTCCATTCTATTCTATTCTGCTGTGCTTCATTGCATGCGGTTACACAGGTTTTATGTAGGATCATCTCTTCTCCTCCTGCCCCTGGATCCAGAATAATTGGAATATTTTTTCATTCTGGTTTCTTCCCTCCATAATCTCTCTAGTTTATCCTCAGATACCTTTCTCATGAACATCACCGCCATCTTAGTCCTGCAGTATTGAAGATGGAAAGCACATAGACCCACATAAGTGAGCGCTCATTCAGTTTATTATAATTTCACCATGTCAGCGCTATTAAAGGATTCTGCTCTAAATGAAAACGCAGTTGGAGGTTGTTTCGCTGGCATGCTACACAAACACCAGTTAATGTTTTACCAGCAATAAAATCAACGCAGGATTTAGCTCAGGCTTGTTTTTACTGGACTTTCACTGTTACTGGGAGAACACTGAGGATGTGAAATGGAATACAAATGTCTGGTTCTCTGCCCGGTGTCACTCCAGATTCAGCAGTGTTCCTCCCCTACACAATACTCTTCCTCTCTCCCCCTACCTGCCTCTCCTCCCCCCATCTCCCGCTCTGTGTGTGAGTCCACATGGCGGCCTAATCCCTCTTACTGTAGCAGGGGGATGCCCATTGGCCAGAGCTGTTATTCGTGGTGGTAGATTAGATGAAGTTTAGCGCTGTCATGTCAGGCAGATAAACCCCTCTTGCTTCCACTGACACAGTTTTCTTATTGTCACCTCACAAACGTGACTCCATCTGATCTGGGAAGCTGGTGTGAAACTGCTACTCCCACCCCCCCACAGTTCAAGTCTTCAGGTTGGATAAACACAGTGCAGGTATACTCACGGTGTCTATTGTCTTTTTTTCTCTGACCCAGTTTCTCACTAATCCTCCTCTTTCGCCTGTCTGGTCCTGGTTTACACAAACAGAAGCCTGGCCTATGAGGAAGAAGGAGGGAACTTATCTCAGCTATGTATCATCAACTCGGGTAATTAACCCTGCATGTAAACGGTTCAATCAACTAAAATGTCGGTTGATTTAGGTCTCCTGGCCAGCAACCCAGGACACGATCGATAACCAAACAGTTTTGACTTAAATAAAATCTGTAATAAGGAGATGCTGATTGTGACACATTGCACAGTTTGCATAAAATCATTTTTCAATGAGCACCGAACAAAGATGTGAAATTCATATTGATGCTGTGGGGATCTCCAAAGTCAGTAGGTCACATCATCCGGAAACCAAGAATATCTATATATAACCCTTATTCAGAGATATCTATGAGTGTGTGCAGGGGAGTGTGCAACTGAGCACACGTACTTCTTCATTTCAATTTCATTACATCAGTTTTAAGTTCTCCTTTCATCCTGTTTGGAGGAAATGTTCAAATCTGCCTACAGTGTCCACTATGTCTTTTGAGCTTGATCTTTATTAACCAGATGATAGGCGTTTAGAAGTTTTAGCACACAGAGCTTCATTCAGTTAAAACCGTGCGACTGAAACTGTACACCTACTGACATTGGGTTGGCACTATACTGTATGCTTTGAAATCTCACTCCTACAACTCTCTTCTAATGTATTTTTTTATAACCGGGACCTAAAAGAATCTTGCTGAGGGGTCCTACAAAGTCAAATGCCAGCACAGGCCGGGCTCGTGGGGCCCGTCGGGGGACCGAGCAGAGGTCAGACAGAGGGGTCAGACGGTCTAAGCCTCCCCTTGTGTTGGAGATGCCCCTGGGATAGGTGCTCAGACGCACCCAGTCCCGTGAGAACAGTCACACTGTGTGGCTCCCCCGGGACACCGAGACACACTCAGATCCACGTATAAAGTCTGCCCAGCCAGCCATCAGTAACTATGTCTGTCATAGCGGCACACACAGGCATGGGCTTTATATACACACAGTGCAGTAAATGGGAATGCAGGTAAAACATCTGCCTGGTCAGATCTCATATGGTTCACACAGTAATATACTCACATAAAGATACACACACACACACACACACACACACACAGACACATACACACACACACAGACACATAGGCAAATGCAACCTCAGCACATGTAGCTGTGTGTGCTCCTGAAATACATAAGGAGACAGTGTATTGATTTGACTACAGATACAAGGCCCAGCAGGTCAGAAATCGCCTTTTCATTCTGAGACATGCTGGGCAGGAGATCCATCACCATGGCAACCACATGTGTGATCTTAGAGTCGAGGACGTGTTAAAGTCTCACATATACAGAGTTTATTCTGAGCATGCAAACACAATCCTGTTATTTAGGAAGAGCTAAATCGGAGTTTGCAGGTTTATTTATTTTTTCCTCAGCTGTGACTTGTTTGTCTCTCTGCAGCAGGACTTGATTATGGTTTGGCTCGGAAGGAACAAGAGCGCAAACATAGGCCAGGAGGACACAGTGTTCCAATGGACGGAACATTCAGAAAGAAGACAAACACAATTCCACCATAATTTGCCAATGATATCTTGAAATCTAAAGACTCTAATCACAGTGCATGACAATTGAAGAATATAACCAGACACGTCTATTGAAAGGCCATAAATGTACATGTGCCTTACTTAGTTGAAAGAAAAACTCAGCTCATTTACTTGATTAAACATAGCCGTCCCATATCGTTGACTCTATTTAACTCAGTAAAATTACAAAAGTATCAAATGAATATCATAAGTAGCCTACTTCAGCCAAGGAAAACCAGCCATTAGACAGAATTCCCCATTACAAAATAATGCACCAGAAGTTGCTAGATTATAATTATTGATGCATTAATGAATAAATCCAATTAATATGGAAGTTTTTTTAAAATATGAGCCTAATCTGGACTGGTTTGTATTTTGCAGGGCTCCAAAAATTCTAATCTTAGTTTCTAAGGATATATCATAATTTATTTGTTGATTATATTTAATGTTTTTAATCTCAATTAGCAAAGTAACTATTATCCAAAGTGAACAAACAGTTAGGAGTTCAATATTGTTCTTTTAATTGTAGTGGAGTGCGATTTATGAAATTATAAAGTAGCAGAAATTAAGATTATTGAGAGAAGTAGTGATATAATGACATAGATTTGACTTCAGTGATTGTCAATAAACTGGACAAATGTCTGCCAGAATTCAAACAAGCGATGCCTTCTAATTCCTTCCTTTGAAATGTAGAAACAGACTGAACTGCTTGTTCTTGCTCCAAAGCAGATTAGAAATAAAGTCAGTGAACGAAGCCAATTCCACAATCTCACAAAGCCCCATTATTAGAAATCTGGGGGCTTCACAGGGGCCCGACTACAAACCTCCAACATATAACTCTATATGTGGTCTTTGATCACACACATTATTCACATGATTCCTTTCAACAGCATAGAGGTCATCCAGGAAAGAAATGAAATGGTTTACATGAACTTTCACTTATGTTCATATGTGAGACCTGAGGGGGAAAGGATGTAATAGAAACAAGGGATGCAAGATGCAGAAGAAGAACAAAGTATACCTTGATGAAGAGAAAGGTCAACTTACTCGTGTTTTCATACAGATGTGTTAGTGTGATCAGGTGAAGGTCAGCAGCTCCAGATGGAGACATGCCAGCCATGATGCACCAAGATCATCAAGGCGAAGCTGAAGCCAGACATCAAATTTCCTGAGCGAGGGGCTGCTCTCGTGTGTGTGTGTGTGTGTGTGTGTGTGTGTGTGTGTGTGTGTTTGTGTGTTTGTGTGTGTGTGTGTCTAAGATCACACAGTACAAAGCAAACTACTCAGAGTCCAAACCTCTACCAAAGCCCAACAGTCCCCTCATGAAACAACATTTAAATTCACTCATCAAGATTCATAAATTATCCTCTGTGAAATCAAGGAAAATGTAGAATAGCATCGTATCTAGCTTTCCTATGCTAAAGAAAGTGAAAAAAATCCACATCAAAATGTAGTTCTGCTTACAAACAAACAAACAAACTAACCAACAAACTAAAAGAAAGGAGTGAACACATAACCTCCTTGGTGGACGTAATTTGGCACCAGAAACATCTGAGACCTTCTGGATGAACCGTCAGTTGCTAAACAAACAGTGGGAGTGACATAATGAGACAGAACAGGAAAGGTCACAATGTAAAACTCAAATCCTCATTTACCTGCAGGGTATGTTGTGGTACAGAAAATGTAACTAGAGTATATGAATAATGATTTTTTTATTTTTTTTATGTGATTTCTGCCTTGAAATTGTGTTAAACAACAGTTGAAGTTAAACAAAGAGTTGGAAAAATATCGGAAAGGGATGAAAAATAACAATAGTGTAAGTGGTGCCTGGCTTCAAATAAGTATAGTTTTCCATCCAGGAGATGGTACATAGTTAAAATTATGAAAAGTATGTTTTTTTCGATTGGTTTTCCACAAAAGAAAATAATTCTCTATACACTCTTTACTATAGACAATTATAAATACAATAAATCTAGACTTTACTCCTAAATTTAAATGTAAATCCCATCAAATTTGGCAGTTGTTGTTGTTTTCGTGTGAGTCCAGCTTCATTTCAATTCCCAGGTCAGTGGAGGAAGCGCAGCAGGAGAACAGATCTGTTGTCTCAGCGCAGGCAACAGAAATTTGACATCCACCGCACATCACTGGCATTGTGGTGGCTGCTGTTTTTGCTTTGATGTTGTGATATATTTGCTATTTCCTCAATAAAGACAAAAATGTGCGCTCATCATTCAAATCGGTCACACATAAAAACACTCACAGGGCTCACACAGACAGAAAAACAAAAGGATTCCACTTATTAATCTCACTTTCAGAGAAAACTGCCGGGACCTGTGTATAGTTTGGTGCACGTTCACCATGTTGTTCTGTACTGCAACACGTCTTCTTGTCTGAACGCAACATTGCATCAGGAATTCAGGGAGGAGTCGCACTTTAATTTGCATCACAGATTTGCATTTTGTTTTGTTTTGCACTGCAGATTTGCTTCACTGTGACGTGAGTGTGAAAATCAAAGGTGGTAAAGATATTACACCGATATTGGGTGTGTTTCCATTATTGTTGTTGTGATGACAAGTCAACACAACAACCTCTTAACATACTCTTAACATAATAGTAACACACCCAATAACGGTGTGTTTCCATTATGTTAGGAGCACATGTTGTTTTGTTGACTCGACATGACACATGCTGGATGAGCTTTCAGGTGTGTTGGCTTATGGGTGTTCCACGTCTCATTCATACCTGAGTCTGATGACGCAGTTACAGTATAGGGACTTGTTTTCCTTATTAGGGGAAAGCGGTGAATATGTTGAATAAAGGTTCAGGGTCAGGAAAGTAGCAGTTATGGTAAATGCTAAGGTCATTGGACAAGAAATCAATGTAAAGTCAGAGTGGTGTCCTCTGAAAACATGGAGACACAACTTGGTGTGTGTGTGTGTGTGTGTGTGTGTGTGTGTGTGTGTGTGTGTGTGTGTGTGTGTGTGTGTGTGTGTGTGTGTGTGTGTGTGTCTATTTGAGAGAGAAATTATTCTTTCCATGTTCCACGCTGCCCTCTGGTGGTTAGACAGGACATTACAAGTGGAATTAGACCTTGACTGATATGACAGAAACCAACCACAGGGTGGAGGGAGAAGACAGGAGTAGACAGGTGTTTGCCATGTTACTGCCTGAACCTCTGCTGCCACAGAGACAGGAGTGGAGCTAATATCTATCAAACACCTACCAGTCACAAACAGAACCTAATGGAGTGCTCCTAGAGTTCAATCAAACACATGCATCGGACACAAGGCTCTGATTCTCCCTCTGCAGCAAAACCACAAGCAGAGGCTTCTCATCATAGTCTCCCTTGTTATTCATGGAGAGTCTGAATCACTGGAACAACACAAGCCACTTTCAGACTTTACAGTTTCCAAATCTGTTAAGCACCAGGGTCCAATGTTTGGTAGGAGTCTTCTTTATGGGCGTACTTTTTTTGATTGGACAGCTTATTATTATTATCATCGTTTTTATAATTAGAGTTTTTATTGAGTATTACTACATTAGTCTTATGATAGGTCAAATTTGGCTGCTGTTTGAAAGGGGTGACTGAAATTTCAAGGAGCCTCCCGAGTTTCTGCAGGCTTTCTTCACCTTACCCTCCTGTATCAAGTCTGCAGAAAGTCAAGAAGAGCCAATGTGAGAGGGTGGGAGGAATGAGGATTTTTCTGACACCCGACAGATTAAAAAATTACAAACTGCGAAGAGAATCCAGACCCAATTGTCAGATGATCCTCCGCAGGACATGTAACTGAAATTGGCTAAATAACTCTACTCATTCCCACGTAGTCACAGTAGGAAAAAAGGCCATATGCCATATTTAAATAAACAGTCAGACTTGGTTCCTATGTGGGGTGTGACTGAGATTTATTGTTGTTCCCCCACAAGGTGGTGAACATTTTGTCTGAGTTTGTTTATTTGTATGTTCACAGGATTATACAAAAACTACTCAACCAATTATCATGAAATTATGTGGAGCGATGGGGCATGTCCCTACAAGAAGCCATGAAAATGTTTTACTTTCTCAAATAATTAATGGGCCCTTATGAGAAAAAAGTCTCTCATATTTAGGGGTTCTGATATTTATGTACAATTTAAATGTGGTTTCATGAAGGCCTGATGATCTAGGTGACTGGTGCTGCATAATCTCATGTCCACTGAGGTTCAGATCTTCCCCCAGTAATGAGTCACACTCTGTGTACAAAAACATTCAGCTTTAATTAAATACTCCAAATCAAAAAAGGATATTCAAACAATTTCCATTTATTCTCATTGTTTTAGTTCCTATTGCATTCGAATGACCTTATTATCAACAGCATAAAAGGCGTTAATCTACATTTAAGTTATATGTATTGTTTACTATCATTCACACATGGCATTGCAAACAATAAAGTGCTTTTTTTGTTTTTAAAGATAACCTTCTCTTTAACCAATCAAACATACACTGAGTCAAAACCTGCGACCCTCTTCAAGACAGTGGAAATCGTCACATACATGTGCAAGTACACGTTTATACACAAAGACTCAATCCCACACATGTGCAGGAAACTGTTTCAACCCTGCAGTTCACATACATGCTTAACTCTGTGCTTTAGAAGTGTAAAGGTTGATTGATGAGTATTGTTTAGTCGAATGTTGTCATTTTTGTTCCTTTAAAAAAAAAAAAAGACCTGTTGTTAACCGTCCTTTCTGGGATTTGACTGGTGATACACACAGTCTCCATCATGTTAGGAGCTGGAGAGAGACAAGCTAAATCTCCATATAGGCATGTACACACAAACAAGCCCACACACACTCATCAAACCCTGTTTGGACCCCTGCTGATGGTCAGCTCACCTCTTGTCTCAAGTGGGAGACGTAAGTTTCAGGCAAACAGGAAGCGCTACACACCAAGGATGTAGAAAAGCTTTGGCTACATCCATATTACTACATTTTCTTCAAATCTAAAAAAAACCCGGTCCGCAAAAGCGTTTTGGCTCCGTATTGATTTTCATCCCCGTCCATAATAACACGCACATCACATGACCACTCGCTTACATTGAGCATGAATCTGTGCTGCAGATTGCTCGAATAATACCTCATCTCCTTCACATGTTAAGCATCATTGTAAAACGAAGAATTTAACTCGTCACAGGTGTTAGCAAAGATAACAGGGTCAGCTACGCTCGTAATAGATTATCCATATTGTGTTCTCCACTGGAGGCTAATGCAGATTGTTTTATTCTAGAAGGGGGTCATGTGACTTATCAGCGAAGGCTATGTCGTGACCAGGAATACCCAATCAGCAGGCGGCTGTGAGTGTCTACGCCATAATTTCCAAACATGCCCGTGCCCGCCTGTCCAGACTCAAACACAGCACCGGAGTTTTCAAACTAAAACGGGGCTAGCAGCGTTTCCGGATGTTTTGCTTTAGCAGCTCATATTAAAACATAGTAGTGTGGATGTTGCCTTTGTGTCGTTAAGGTTCAGTCGCAAAGGTGTTGCCACCACTCGAACTTTCATGCTTTGTTCTCAGGGTTTTAGTGGCACAAATTTGAGGCTGATGCAAATTTTTGCAAACAGTTGTAATAAAGTCCTGAAACAAAGCATGGCATATAATTGCTGTGCTATACAGAGTACAATCTAAGTGTAAAGTTATACTCATGCTGATTATAAAACTGTGAGTACGTCCCTGAAATGTTCAGGATTCGTGCTTGAGCTAGGACTGATGAAGGAGCGCCACTACATCATGGTGGCACTCATGAGAATGATTTGATGCTTTGTGGGTGACTTCCTTGTCTCTGTCTTCACACTGACCACCCAAACACCCACCCACACACACACACTCACACAGTGTCCCACATCATGAGACAAGGGGACCAAATCATAGTCAAGGGGGAAATAAGTCTTTCACATACAAGTTCATTGATCACTACTCCTTTCACCCCCTGTTCACTGATGGATCATTTAATGCATCTTGTGTTTGAATTGAAACTGACACCAGAGCAGAATAAAATATAAAAAGTCACAACATCGCTGATAACAGAACAGGCAAAACCCAACGAAATGAAAACAAGGAGTCCGTTTTTTTCTCAGTTTGTCGTCTTCATGGATGATTCAGTGCGGCTGAGACAGTTATGACGATGCGTCATTCACCTTTGGCACAATTCAATCCAGTGCGTTGTGCTCTGTATCTGCCGTATCTCTGATCAGCAGCAGGCCAATCAAATGGCAGGAAACCCTGGATCTGAGAGCTGACATCGCTCAGAGTGGCGTGGAGCTGCAGAGTTGACTGACAGATTAACAGCGTCTCCCTTTTACCATCACAACGTCCATCAGCGGGTTTTGGAAGGCACATAGCATTTCAGAGTGCTCTCCACCAAACAGATGTCTATGTCCTGTTGTTTTGAGTGACAGGCACTTGGACACCTTTCTGTCCCGTCGCTATGGACACAAGCAATGGATAAAGAGCGTATTAGTCACATGCAATATGAAGTTGTAGCAAGTATAAGAGTGAAACGGACATAAAACTATGACTGTGAAGAGGCTTACCCAATAAGTATTTCTCTTTAGCCTCTGCTCTCTCTTTGGCATCAAAGTACCAGACTGTGATGGCATAGCTGTAACACACAAGAGGAGGGATGGAAACAAGACTTAGAGTTAGCATCTTTTGCGGATTCATGATATAACTCTGGACTGGAAGTTTTATGTCTTGTTGTGTAAGATAATGTAACATCACAATATCCCACATTTGTCTAATGCGAACCTAGTGGCGAGACTTGTAAGCAAGAACGGAGACTGACACCAATTTCTTGCACATGCTGAAAGCGCTTGACCAATCACAAGAAAGTGGGCCAGCAGGCCAATCAGAGCAGACTGGACTTAATCTTAAAGAGACGGGAGCTAAAATCAAGTGTTTCAGACAGAGGCTGAAAAGAGGAGCTACAGCAATGAAAAGTAAGAGGACATTAGAGCCTGTGAACCTTTTCAAGTAATAACACAAATTAAAATAAATAAAATCCTAGTAATTACATTTGACATGCAATATATACCGCTGCTGGATTTTTATAAATGTAGAAAATGTAAAAATAAATTGAGATAATGGACAAAATACCCCAAAAATAAAAAATGTAAAGCAACATGTTCAGTCAGCAGATACAAAAAAAACATCTTGTTGTTGAGCAAACAGCAAACTGTCTGGGACAGTAAGTATCTCAGGCAGCAGACAGTTAATTCCTGCAGTCTCTCGTCTCTCCTGTGGGGCTGTGTTGTTTATTCCTGTCTCTCATGTCTGCGCCTCTTCAGCACGAGTCGTGCAATCGAACCTTCCTCCCCTCTCCCTCCCAACATCCCCCGCAGGAAACACATACTTCCTGCCTGCAGCCCCACCTCGCCCCCCAGCAGTCAGGACGGGAGGGGAGAGGAGATGCAGGAGTGAAAGGACATGCGTCCTCAATGGACTGCTTAGGTTTGTAATGTAACTGACGATACGTTCACAAGTACTTGTACCAGTCTGTTTATGTGAAGAGCAGGTTTATCTCAGAGAAATTATATACAAGTGGAGATCCTTGTTTCTTTACAATACAGTCAGAATCAATTATAAAATTCTACCTCCTTTTAACTGGATGAATTTACAAGAATGCAAGAGTGTGTACTTGTCTATCTGGTTGTGTTGCACTCCTGCTGTATAGACAGGTTACTAACCGAGTGGCGTAGGCCGGCTTGACCTCATGCGGGTTCCTGCGGTCGGACCAGAAGATGAGCAGTCGGTCAAACAGAGGTTCGATGTTGGCGACCACATTTTTACCTTCAGGGTAGATCTGCAACAACCCTCCTTGTGTCTACAAAGGCAAATACACACAAAACACACAACAGGGTCAGCAATAATGAATCTTTGCAATTCCCTGAGGATGATATAACCAAATGGCTGCAAGATTTTAAGATTCTCTGAGCTATTAGTTGCACTGAAAGAGTATAAAGTAATAAAATATCCGATGAACATTTACACCTTTGATTGTCCTTAGGTGTTTTAAGACTGCAATGATCCACATTTATAAAAATATTATGCATGTATAGATTTAAATGTAAATTGAACAGATGTTGATAATAAACTCACCTTCACATCCCAGTTCTTGTTGAGATAGTAGATACATGTGATGCAGCGACCGTCACCGTTCGGATTGTCAACATGGCGGACATACCCCGCCCCGTTACCCGGGTAACAGGCAACCATGGCCTAAAAACAGAAGAAATGGGAAAATTAATTGTGCATTTGAGAAAAATTCTGACCATTAAAATACATTTCATACAGCACCACAAAACCTGTTTCGACAACACAACTTCATTTATTTATCATCTTTACCTGACGACTTTAATAAAAAGTGAATTGTGTCGTTCTCAATTTGACAAGATGAGAAATCAAAGTGCGGGCAATCTGCAGTGAAGAGCTACAGGTGACCAATCAGAGAATGACAAACGCTTCAAGACCTTTACAGATCTGAGGGGGATCAATGATTTGTTATATCTCCTCACTGTGTTTGCATAATGCATAAGCAAAATATTGATGAAAATATAAATTGATGAGACAAATGATTGCTATTGTTTTATTGCCCAACCCTAATTAGAGTCTCAGTCAGCACAAGGAGGATAAACGATTTAATCTCTGAAACGGTCTGGTTTACATTTCGTCTTTCATCAAACCATCTCTTGCCATTTGGCTTTCCCACTGCTCCACAGCCGACTCTTTCCCCAGGTGGACTTCTCGTCTATTCAGCATCACATTCCATAATGTGATTTGTGAAACACACACACACAGGAGAGGAAGCAGCAGAGAAATACGTCAGCGTTCAACTCCCGCTACGAAACGATCTGCAGATATGGTCCTGTATCCATGTTCCAACAATGGGCCTCGCGCTGGTATTTCCCCTGCTTGACGTCTGCGTGCTGGAGGCTGAGATGCGGGAGTGTGTGTGAGTCGGAGCCACAGGAACATGCTCGTGTTTCAGGCTCAGAGCAAGGAAGCTGTACAGCGGATTCCCTCACAGACTGACATGAGCCTGAGAGCGATTGGAGGATACTGTCCCTGTCTGGACTTATATTGTTCTGCTTGGGAAGCAAAGGTTACAGCATCAGACGTGAGAGCATCACTTCTGCTCAGCTCTGGGACACGAACTCTTCACTAACAGATTCTGCTCTGCTGCGCTATCGATTGAACTCGTCTCAAACCATCATTTAAGCTCTGGTGCGACACTGTGAGAGTCTTATCCCCCCCGAGGAAAGCAAAGAGCGCTCCACACACAGATTTCGGAGACAAACGCTCCTGTCCCCGTGTTGTTTGTGCAATAAAAGTGACCGGTCAGTTTTGTTTGGCTGGATTCAGAGGTTGCGCTGCCCCTCCTCCCCTCCCCCTCCTCCTCCTCTCCTCCCTCCTCATTCACAGTCAGGAGAGTTTGGTCCGATTGCGTGTGACTCTGCTCAGTCACCATTGTCGTCTCTCATTACTGACCAACGCTCGCAGTCAGAGCTCATTAACCTCTGGACCTTGTTCTGCTCTGGGCTTCAGCTGAAAACCACACGTGTGCGTCAAAATGAACATTTCAACACACACAGAGAAAAATGAAGAGAAATATGTGTATCTGCATAATGATCATTAGAAACATCTATATGATCTATATGATTTGATTTTTAGTGGTTAGAGGTTTTCATTTTAAGCCTCCAGCAGCCGCAGGATCAGTTCCAATCCGGCCCTTTGCCGCCTGTCATCACTCTCTGTCAAATGTTCACGCTTAAAATGTCCGATCAATAAAAGCTAAAACGCCCAAAGAATATCTTAAAAAGAAAAGAAATTCTCTCAGGAATTGGCTTTGCGAGTGTCTTACGAGGTTGGCAATGCACCCAACACATTTATTACCCCTCACAGACGCATACAAGGCATTTTGATTGAATTTGAATTGAAAAAATGACAGAGCAATAATGCAAAAACATCTCTCAGTACACTGGAGACAGTCATCTGCTGTTTTCATCAACTTGTAAAAAACAGATCCACCTTCATGTCGGGTGACAACCGTTGGTGCAGACAGGAACTTGTTGTGACAAGTTGTATCTT
Source organism: Pleuronectes platessa (assembly GCF_947347685.1). Lineage (NCBI taxonomy): Eukaryota > Metazoa > Chordata > Actinopteri > Pleuronectiformes > Pleuronectidae > Pleuronectes > Pleuronectes platessa. The sequence goes on along the minus strand of NC_070630.1, from coordinate 11,763,877 downwards.
ATAGAAATGTATGTTCATGCTCAGTGTTTAAGAATCACAGTAAAATGCTGTTTATACTTTATGGTTGAAATCCAAGGAAAAGAAGGAAAAAACTTAAATATCATGAAATTATTAATATTGACTGATATGTAAATATTGTGATATAGTTTTGATATTAATTTTCAGTAGCACTATGGGTTAACCTGCCAGCATTAATATATCCGAGTTAATAGAGTGGTGGACAGTGTATTTAACTCTGAGACACTGCGAATGAACAATGAGATGAATCTTTGTTTAAGTTGAAATTAAAATGTTTGATGTGTACATGGTTGAGAAAAAAAAAAAGAGATTGAGTTTCTCCTCACATTTAAAGATGAGATTATTTAGTTTCATCATTTGGGTTCATATTCAAGGAGGAGTTTTCCCAGGAAGTCGATTTTTTTTTTAACTGTAACAGGCAAATGCAATTTAAGACAGTTGATATGTTCTGGGCCTCACAGCTCAACCCTAGCCTGCAGCGCATACACACACACACACACACACACACACACACACACACACACACACACACACACACACACACACACACACACACACACACACACACACACACACACACACACACACACACACACACACACACACACACACACACACAAAATGTCTCTGTCAAAGCTTACACAAGACAGACAAATAATTTAGGACAATTATGAGATTTGTTCTAAGCCAGAAATATAACTTCATAAACACCCACACTGTTTCACTCTCCTTCACACACACAGAAACAGAGCGTGACACAGCACGTCTCGAATCCTATCTGCCGTGTCTGTCGTCTCAGCTCCTCTCCCGCCTTCATCTCTGCTGTGATCTTTGCCCACAGTAGGTTCAAGTCTAATTGGCCCCGACCTCCTGTCTGCCAGGCATCGTTATTAACGGCCTAATGGCAGCAACGGGGCAGATACCCGCACTGTCAAGGTGATGGCCCTGGAGCGCAGGACAATCTGTGCCGAACAAGAACAAAAAACAAACGCCAATGCTGCACGCATATTCTGATAAGAGGGATGATGGTGAAGAGAAGAGAGTGGGTTGATAAGGCTGAACAAATACAGGCACTAGAAGGAGTGAGAAAGAGGATAGGAGTGTGTGCGGGAAGGAGCAGGGGTTAGAACAGAGATGAGGATGTTGCTGGTGAACTGTGATGACGGCAGACAATTTAAACCTATGAGGAAACGGGTTAATAGCTCTTAAAAAGTCATATTTGCAATCATACAAACGGCTGATACAGAGATTTAAGATGAAGCAGACATAAGGTCTTTGAGAGCTATAGACTGTTTAAATGTATAATGATGGTTATTTTTGTCTGAAACAGTTTTATCCTGCTTGTTGAAATCCTCTCTGTGTCCTGATAGCCAAAAAATGATTGTATTGGTAGTTTTCATTCTAACTGTCGCCTGCTCTTGCTAGCTTGTCCAGGATTACCAACCCTAGCTTTAGGACACTAAATCATATATTATAGCTTTAACTAGAATGGCAATTTCCCCTGCAGAGGCCCAGCAGTCCCTTTAAATTCAATCAAGCTGCACAAAATGTCACACGCTCATGGATATCAGTTCCTTAAATAACATTTCCCATCAAGAAATCCACGCCCTATGTCACAATGTTCCAGAAAAAAATTCTGGATCCACCCCCTGATCTGTATCCGACCCTAGATATGACAAACACATATCTTTCCACCAAGTTTTGTGTTAATCCATCCAGAGTTTTTTCTGTAATCCTTTTAAACAAAGGCACTTTGATCAAAATGCATCAGGAGGAACAGGGGAGGCCCCTGATCAGAACGTGTACAGGAAGCAGAGTTATTTATGAGTGAGTTAAATGTGCAGCTTAAGAGCTTCAATAAGAAAAGACTTTAAGAGTTCAAAGACTTCAGAAGTCATCAATATGACCCGAATAAGAGAAGGAGACAAACAGTATTTTCCTAAAGCGACACCAAAAGGCTCAGAATGAAATACCACAGCCCTGAGGGATCATAGTTTATTGTACACTTGCAAAGTCAGTGAGGGTAGGAAACCTTCTCTCAGGATGAATTAGCACAACAAACGTTTACCATCTCTGGGGTTGAAACCAGCCGAGTCACTAATTGTGTCATCTCACTTCTTTACCACAGCTGATTAGTCATAATTCACCTGGACGACAGGGTGTGACCAAACATAAGATCAGCGATTATTAAGAGAGGGTGATAAAGGTCTTGATGATTGAAACTGAATCATGAAGAAAACGCATCGTCACTCCCAGTGTGCATCTGTGCCGTCCTTCCTGGTTCGTCATTGGTTAAACATTCAGCTAGATTCTGCTGCTGCTTCTCTGTGTGTGTGTGTGTGTGTGTGTGTGTGTGTGTGTGTGTGTGTGTCTGTCTGACATTCTGAAGTCAAAACCAATACGCCCATTTAAATATTTGCTGGTAATTTCACTGACTAATATAATACAATATAACATATGGCAGTTATTTCATATGCGCACATTAAAAAAGTTGGAAAATGTTCTCAGCTCTTGTGAAATCCCAATGACTCTCATTATGCATGAGTCATCACTGGACGTTAGGCGTTGGTTGTGTGTACGTGTGTGTGTGTGTGTGTGTGTGTGTGTGTGTGCAATATTCTATATACATACTTGCATTTTCTCTCACATGTTTCCGAAACGGGATAATTTAATCATTTATTTAGATTAATAGAAAATCTATATATCTTGTATAGATGTACATTACAGCTTTATTCGTCACATAAAAGTGGAAATAAAAATAACACCAAAAGGAAGAGGAGCTGACAAAGACCATGCAGTGTACTAACCCTAACCAACCCCAGCAGCTTGGAGAGAATTCAACAAATAAGACACTGGGGCGGTTCTACCCTCAACTAAATTAGTACCACAAGGCTACATTTATCTGTCCATCTATCCTGCTCATCCAGACGAGCTAGCTTCTGGCTCTCCTGCTGTGCGTGTGCGTGTGTGTGTGTGTGTGTGTGTGTGTGTGTGTGTGTGTGTGTGTGTGTGTGTGTGTGTGTTACTATGTGACTTCTGACTCCTGCCTGCATGGTGGCACTGCCGAGCTCTATGTGGGCCATCTGAGGACACGCCGCTGCAGCAGACGTACTCGCTGTGACGAAGCTCCTGCTGCAGCGGCCCTCCTCGCTCTTGCTCAACGCCGTCCTCCCACTCCTCGCTCCCTATCCCCCACCCTCACCTCCTCCTCCTGCTCCTCCTCCTCCTTCATGCATCCTATTCCCATCTATGCACAAATACAAGACTTTCCCCAGCACCACCTTGCACCGTGTTAAAGCTGTAATCATTTCTAGGCTGCAGAGCCTAGTTGCTGCTGCAGCCGACAAGCAGGAGTTAGACTCTGGTGGTGAAGCAGTATTTTTGGGCATTGCCTGCCCCTCTCTTTCTCTCTCCATCTCTTTTATACACAATGCGCAGCTCTGTGTTACCAAGGTAACGGCAGGAAAATATTTTGTCCGAGTAGCAAACAAGGGGATTGATAAGACAAAGAAGAAAGGGGGTGAAGTAAAGGATAGAGGGGAAAGGAGAAGGAGATTAGATTAAGTGGTATGAAGGGAAATGATGTAATGAAGAAATAAGGTTCAGGGGATCATTTTCATTAGACAAAGAGTAGAACGGAAAAGACGCAGTGACCTTCCATCAAGCTGCAAACACTCCATCGCCGGATCTATCACTACGCCCATCTCCTGCACTCCTCCACATGAGCACCCGGCCAGAAAATATATATAGTTATTTTTATATATATATATATATATAAAAATAAATAATACTAGATTTCTTTATGCCTTATTGCTATTAATTATACTGGGAGAAATAAAGGAAAATGTTGAAAAACATCTCGCCATGTTAAACAAAGTGAAAACAAATGACTGGATCCGTCTCCTGATCTGCAACCAAATTCAACTTGTTCTTCTTTCGGTCATGCTCCCCCCCCCCCCTCCACTTTATCCCATGGAGCTCTGTTGAGTAGTTTTTTGCGTAACCCTTTTAACTATAAAAAAAAACCTATGACAGAAACTTGCATCAACAAAGTTTATATTTAGTTCCTCATGATAGAAAATCTTAGCAACCATAAACCTTCTTTGTCCTCAAACAGTTCTACAAGCAGTCTGTCTAAATGAGAAGTTAGAGAGACTTTCCCGGATTGCTTTCATTTGGGCACAGCTCCGGCTGCAGCACGACTTTGACCTGACAGCAGCACAGTCAGCCCACGTTCATAGTGAAGGCTGCTTATGAGCAGCAGACACCACCGGCCTGAGTTAGAACTCTGCCTAAAGCTTATGTAAATGACTAGACGTGCGGAGAGGGCAAGGTGCTACGTGTGACTTTAAACAGATGGAGTGAACAAGGCCGTCGGGACACTACATTAGGAGGAGAGGGGGGTAATAACTGTGGATTGTTTTATCAATCATTGAACCCACAACCTACACAAAGTTTCAGAGAAATTCAATACATCTGTTAACAAAGGTGTCCTCATTAAATATGAATAAGCTACAAAAATAATGGACACATATTTACTCTGCAGCCTCATTAACGGATCCACAGAGCGCTGAGGTGAACCTTGGCTCACAAAAACAACGTTCACACCATATCTACCACTTTTTAAGAGCTTTAGTTCGAGCCACACAAATCTGCATCGTCTGGATCTGTGCTACTTTAAATCTTAAGCAAGGGGTCTGTGGACAAACTGAGGACATGTCTGGTAACTGTCTAGCCGGGCATGTAATGGTTAACTCGCAGCTGATAGGGAGACAGGCCGTGAAACTAGTGTAATCCGGAAAAACTAAATTGTACTTAAAAAAAATACAGAGCCACTCGCACACAAAGACACAGAGCGACAGGTAGAAGGATTTTTAAATTCGCAATGTTTCCTCCTCAATGGTTCTTCTTGTTACAGGGAAAAGTGGGAGGTTGTACGAAAAGATTCAGGATGGAGATTGAACCTGACTGTGTTTCTAGGAGGGGTAAGGTGGGGATGTCTATGTCCTGGACACAAGGTCCACAACTGGGTCCAGGAAAGAGGAAACAAAATTCCTTCCAGGTCGTCTGCAGACTTCAACGAAAAACAGATTAAATGGTTATTCCCGTCAGAGTTTAGAGTAGAGTCTTAACTGGTGTGTTGTGTATGAAACACCCTCCGTACACACAACCTTCATTAAGGGTTAGGGTTAGAAGAAAGCTGTGGTCCAAGTAATAAATGGCCGGGACAGGAGCTTAGGAATGCTGGGAAGTACTGCATAATTCAGCTGCAAACTTGTAAATAGACCTAGCAGTGCTAACGTTATGTATAGAAAACGGGTTCGTTTTAAAAGCTGAAAATCTGCCCATTAGAGGGCACATCTTGGTTTTAGAGATTTAAAACAGACGTGAGGGTCAAACGCAGAGGAATTAATGCGGACAGGGTCGGAGGTATGTGCTGGTATGTACATGTGGCTTACATGGCATGGGTTAAGAGATAAAGGAAACAAACAAAAACACACGTGTAAAGGTCAAAGCAGTGGTAGAGAGCTTCTTCAAAGGCTGAGTTATATTGATGACAGAGGAGATAAGGACCCAATGTTTTGCTTTTCTTCCCTCCTGGGTACAAGTGGTATGAAGACACAGACCCAGAGCCTGGTTAGAGGGAAGGATCTTCCCACAGCCTCCCTCATGTGCCAGAAACACAGCAGAGCTCATCCCGACATCCTACCTGACGCTCTGTTCACTCTCCCAGTCGGGTGTATGTGTGTGTGTGTGTGTGTATTTGCCTGCTTGTTGACATTAGAAAGGCAAAGTGGGAGCAGACCAGATAATGACACATCCGGCCACATGCTGAAAATCCAATGATGTTGTCGGCCTGACAACACCACCTGTTTTCTGTGGCATGTCGCTTGAAAACAATACAGAGCCTCTCCCCCTCTCCCCCATGTCCCCACCCTGGGCCTGCTCTCACCTTGGTGCGTCCATTGATGACACAGTCGCCCAGCTGTCCATTGGCGGCGCTGTACATGACGGCCTCATCGATGTGAGCCATCAGCGCCGTGATGCTCTCGCAGCCGGGCTCGTGTCCCTCCACCCAGGCGATCTGGTCGCCCCGGATGTTCCCTGAGGGGATGCTCCTCTGGCTCACCAGCTGCCCGCCACTGAATTTCCCGCTGTTGTTGAGGACGTCCACTTCCTCCAGGACCCTGTCGCCCAGCTGAAGGCCCAGGAAGTTGTCCTTCACGCAGATGCCGTAGTATTTCATGCAGGGGACGATGTACTGCTGGGCGATGCGCTCAGCCGACCAGCCGGCCCCTGTGGGAGGTGGGATGGTCGGGATGCAGTTGGCCTCCACGGATGAGGTCTGGCTGGGTGCAGAGGGTGAGCCCAAGGAGGCCACGTTGAGTCCATTGTGCTGGTTAGTGTGAAGGGCAGGATGGGTGAAGGGAGACTGGGGGGGGACACAGTGCATACGACTGATAGTCATTTGGTTGCAATGGGAACTGTTGCTGCAGTTGAAGGTGGCCGTGGGTGGGGCGACTGCTCGTGCCACCCTGGGGTCCTCTGTAGATTTGTGGGCCACGCTTCCCTCTGCCAAACATCTCCTCTTTATGTCCAAGTCTCTAGGGGCAAATGCAGGACTCACAGAGCCCCCTGACCCTGGTGACCCCGGTGACCCCACCACCAGCCCATTAAGAGTCTCCATTTCTCGGTTCTCTCCACACCTCCGTTTCTGTGGTTGCCCCTGTCTGACTTTCAGGTCACCGTTCATCCTCCTCATCGCTACAGGGCACTTCTCATGACCCGTCCGGTCCCCGTTCTCCCCCAGAAAGGCCCTGCTAGTGAAGGGGTAAACGAGGTCACCGGTTACACCCGCAACCCCCATCACATGTGGCGGGTAACGGCTCGGCGTGTGCGCCGTGACGCCTGCGTGGCTGCCCTCCACGGTGGCGGAGGGAGACACCACCCCGGCGTTGTAGAGCGGCACGCCGGTCTTGCACTGCTTGGTCGGCGCGGTGATCTCACGTGAGTCGGTCTGAGAGGCCAGACCCGCGAGGAGCTCCGCGGCGGTGGGGCTCCCCATCGCCGGCGCGCAGAAGCCTTTCAGCCCCATGTCCGCCCGGTACGCGCGTTGGATCTCTGCCGGTGCTCGGCCGCTCGTCCTCCCCTGGTGCTGCTGCTGCTGCTGCTGCGGGGCGGAGGCTGCGACGGATCCGCGGGAGGAGCTCGGGTTTAAAAGGTCCGTGTGTCCCAAGCTCTCCATTTCATCTCGTCATGAGCTGGGTGCGCACGTAGCTCACGTCCTCGCCTCATTTTCTGGCTGAGCAGCGGAGCCACACAGCGGAGACGAGAAGTTTCATGTCCGAGTCCCGACCCACTTGTTCCTCACCGAGTCTCACTCAAACCTCTGGAGGTGCTGGATGTTTATTTGTGTCCAGTTTCCAAACATCTGGAGGCTGTGGTGAGATCTGCGGAGAGTAAGATGAATCACTTCAGGACCAATGATAACAGTCAATCAATCCACCGTGTTTTATGGTTTAAAATACCTGTGATGTATTTCAATACAAATACTGAAAACAGGTCACAAGTATGGAGGATAAAGAAATACTCATACGATATTAAATAAAAGTATTTAATTCAGTAATTTTCAAATTGCAATATTTATTTCATATTCAAAGCTGATTTTTTAATAATTAACATGCAAGATAAACTTACTTTTCCTTTATATTTAAACCCACTAATAGTAATACTACAATCCTAAAGATCCCTACTTCAAACATACAATTACAATTAAACATTGAAATACTTCTACTGCATATTGATCACCAACTTAGCAGCTCGGCTCCTTCCACAACAATTGAGAAGGAAATCACACAAAATGATTATTTCATTACAAATGCACATTGCAGAATAAACAGGAGATTGATTTACGTCCCTAAAAAACATTAATCCAGGTGAAACTCCCCGCTCCGGTTCTTACCTACGTGCGCCTGCAGCGATGCAAGTCCTCCGTGAGCGTACGTGACAGGCTGAGAGTACGCATGTTATTTCCGGGATTGCCCGTGCGTTCGTGTGTGTGCGTGGTGTGGTGCGTCCCATCCAGTTTCCTTCTCGGTTATATATAATATGGAGGCGGAGGAGGAGGGTGACGGTGCCCGGACCAGGACGCGTTCCACCGGACACCGGGACGCAGGGAGGGAGAGCGACCCACCGGAGCCACGCGAGGACCCCGAGACCAGCACACTGCTCCGCCCGGTGTGTCGCTGAGAGGGGGATGCCGGTTGGTGTCTGTGCTCCTCTCTCCACCTCCTCCTCTCTCTCTCTCGCTTCGCTCCTCCTCCTCCTGTCATTTACACGCAAACTAGCCACGTGATCACTTCTACTACACACACGCACACACGCATAATGGCCTAACATCTGATTTATTATTGAGTTTCGGTTTTTCAACATACGATGAATTTGCTTTTGGTGTTTTGGTGCATAACAAACATATCAACGGTTCAGTGTGTAGGATTTAGTGGATTCATCTTACCCCCCCCCCCCCCCCTAACCATGAAAGAACCTGTGGTGGCCTTCAGTTGTCATAAGAACTTAAAAGGTGTTTAGTGTGACCAGTTTGGGCTACCGTGAAAAACATGTCTGCCTCCGTAGAGAGGACCCGCTCCCGATGTAAATATAAAGTATTTAAATAAAAAGGGGCCCATTCTAGGGTTAAGAAAACCACAATTTGTACAATTTGGATAAAACACACAAGTGAAATCATCACTTATATTATTTCATATTCAATTTCTAACAATAGATCCCTTTCACCTAAATCCTACACACTGGACCTTTAAGTCGAATAAAACAGGGGGAAGATAAAGCCAATTGAGAAGGAAGTACTAGAAAGATAAAGACAGGAATCGAAAGTGAACCGCTATTCAATAAAAAGTAAAAATACGTAAACTATGTACGATATATTACAGATTGTGCAAAAGATGAGCAAGGTATGGGAGTAGTTTAAGGTTCGGAGGTGAAAAAGCAGCGTGATACACGTAGAAGAAACCGAAGATGTGAAGGGAGTTTGTGGTGATAAGTGTCGTGTCTGTGTGTTGTCATGAAAGTCGTGATCTCTGCAGCGGAGTGAAGACGTTACTTCCTGCCTCCGTCTGCTGCTCCACCTCTCACCTGAGTTGCTGTTGTGAACGTGTCTGTGCAAAAGCAAACTCCGGGTAAAGTCTAGTGTCTAAATCATCCGTTGGCTAAGTTGTTTTTACCTGAATTTAAAAGTCTAATTGAATCTTCATTGAACTTTATCCGTTTGTATTGAACATGTCGTTTGTATAGTTTCAAGCCACTTACATGAGTGTTGTGAGTGTGTAAGTTTTGATGTGTCTGTTGCCGAACCCATGATGTCACACATATTCCAGGACACTAATCATTACTTACACTCGACACATCATTGTCCACATATATGTTTGGGTAGCAGGAGGAAGTGAGGTAATGTGCTGTGATAAGGCCAGACCAGGGGTTAGGGTGTTGGATTAGTGCCTCACCCACAGGGATTAGGCCCAGAGAGAATTGACACAAGGTTTGCACGACACGTCCATCCGTCCCTTCACTGCAGCCTTGTCTCAGCCTATAGGTGGCGCTGTGGAGCACTGGGGGCTCTCACACATGTGAGCAGGTATGCATCTAAGTGGGCTTTTTATGTAAGTGAAGATACAATGGCATTTTAATAAAACAACTCATTGAGCCTTGGCTTATGTTGTCACCCACAGTGAGGGTTTAACTGGACAGTACAAACGGCAGTATGCTTAATTAGTTTATATATAGTTTGACATTTTGGACAATATGTTATGTTATGAGTTAGGGTGAGTGGACAGGCGACATCCTTGAATATTAGTAATTTTCAACTGTTTTCAGAAGTATGCTTGATGGGGAGGAGGGTAAACCAGAAGGGGCTGGGACGAAGCTGAAGAGAAGATGGGGTTAACTGACCCGTCAGGCTTTGGATCGATCGTGTCTGGTCCCATGCTCATCGTGTCGTTGACCTCGGTCGTGCAAAGACCACTTCACAGTCAGGGATCCAGACTTTATTTAACCATTGAAGGTTACATCTGTCGAGGTGAAGCGATCGTCTTTTGGTCAAGATGCTGAGTCTTTATTTACTGCATAGCAGAACGTGACAGTTACACAGGGAATGTTTCATTACGTTTTTTCATTTGCGTTATCATGATCAAGAGTAGATTGTTTTTGCGTTTAACAAATCCCAAAAAAATCAAGATATCAAAAAAGAGATATCAAATAAAAAGAGATATCAAATTGACATGGGGTGGTAAAATAAAAGCATCCAGACCTAAACAGAAAAGAAAATGAAACTAAAAAGATCTTTTAAAGTTAAATGAGACACATTGGTGATAAAATCACACAGGAAACTACCAATGATTCATCACTAACTGTCACACTGTATCATTCATTTATATTAAAAGTTAATTCTGGTTTGTGGGTGAGCACAGGGAATAGGAACTAATATTTATAGACCAGCATGAAGAATAATATATCGTTTGGCAAATAGGGAACTTGTACGTGAAATGATTAATCTGTCATGTTTCACTTAATCATCTCAGTGCATCTGCCACATGAGGACAACAGGGAACGGCCATGAAGGCTGGAGTCACCATGCAGTTTTATCAAAGGTCATTTTATTACCGTTTTATTTGGAGTTAATCTCAGACCAGGATGTACAGCGCCCACGCTATGTTTTATTGTTGCTGACAGAGATGTGACAGTTTTTTATTGATGTTTTGGAAAAGCAGGACGTGACCAGGAAGTTTGGTTTGACTCTGATACAGCTTTTCCTCCCCAGTTGGCCTGAGGTTGATCCCTGCTCAGGCGCAGCATGCTTATAGAAGCAAAAGGAAAATCTTACCTCTCAATATTTGCTCAATGAGCTCATTTTCAAGTCATGCAGCAGCTTACTAGGAGGGTAAAGCTGACCAGACATAACAAGATCCCCTCCGAGGGCCTGCCCCTGCATAGCAACCAGAGCAGTCAGATACTACATCTTAAGAATGATCCCATTGTGTTCAGCCGGGGAGAGACGAAAGATGATTCATTATTTGGCTTTGATTGTGGTGAACCGAGTTCCCGCACTGCCTGAGGTGGTGTGAGAACCGTAGATATTAAGTGTTTGGCAGAGAAACTTGACACTGACTTGTTTACTGCAGACGTAAGTGGTGATATAACACACATACACACATATAATCACACGCACATATGCATTAGCCATTAGCTTGTGACTCCAACAATGTCATCCACACAAAAGCAGTGGTCAGAGAAAAACAAGTGGCCTCCAAATTAATCCTGGCTCCCCTGTACCAGGAGTTCAAAAGGAAATCTGCAGCATAACTATAGGGAAGAATAAGCTTGGAAACACGCACACACACACACGCACACACACACACACACACACACACACACACACACACACACACACACACCACATTGAATAACCCCGACAGCTTCCCATCCTGTATCCTGTAGTGTTGGTACATTGTGGTGTGTCCCCTCAGAAAAACTTACAATGCACTTTTTACATAATGACGTGTGAGAGAATTACATACCTGTGTGTATATATAAACATTATATATAAAAAAAAGTTATATAAATTTTTTGGTTCTATATTGGTATTCTTGTGAGTTTGTTCCATGTAGTGCAGCAACGTTTGCATGCAGTAGCTTCTCTCTGTTTATTAATGTCAGTAAATCATTTGTCCACTGAGCAGTTGACACTCGTATCCAACACTTGTTTGTCCCAGGGACTGAAAAACAATGTAGGCTTTGCCAAGGTCAGTGCTCCCAACGCAGCTGGCTGGAATCCCCCAGACTGTGCAACATGGACCAGTGCAGCTCTGCACGTATACACGTCTCCTCCTCCTCCTCCTTCCCTCTGTCCCTCTATCTCTCTCTCCCTCCCTCTCTCTCTATAGCGCACCCTCATTTCTGTTGACAGCGCAGGAGTCAAGCAGGGTGAAAAACAAAGAGTCGACACATAGTTGAGGCCTATAAGTAGTGACTTGATTATTTTAGTCTGGCCAATTTAAAACATTCATGTATATGTATTTTTTCTCATGAAATTATTATAATTAACAAAAATGCATATTCACATGTTTCAGAAATAGCACATTAGAAATTCATGTTTTTTTTTTAATCTTTTACTGGTAGAAGGAAATACCCAGTGGAGCTGGATGCGTGACAGCACACATGATGAAGGTCATGCCAGTCAGATGACAACTTAAAAAGAAATAGACAGCAGTGCCTGGGTGTCATGGATCATTTGTTTTTCTGTCATATAAGAAGAATCGAGGATAACGTGGAGCGAGAGAGGAAAAGGTGAGCTGGGAAGCTCTTTACGTCAAAACAGTTTCCATCAAAACTGCATCATCGAGCCTCTCTTTCAAAAATAAGACAGATAGATAGATGTACTTTATTGATCCCAATTTGGGAAATGATTGTGGGTGTATTTGCAACCAAAAAAAGGTCAGAACATTTTATTAAACACAAATTATGAAAGGATCCTTAGACCCGTCATCCACTCTGGGACAATGTAAAACAAGTTAGAGAGGAAGGACAACGTGGGTTCGTCGAGGGAACCTGAGGAAATGAAGGCAAAGGGTAAAGAAAGTGAAAGATCGCAGGGAGGAGAGACAGTTGTAGGGGCCAGAGCAGTGGAACGTCAGGGGAAGTTGGGAATCAACCGGGCCACTAGCTTTACTTAAAATAGCTCAGTGATATAGAGGATTTTTCTTGGTGCAGTTAAAAAAAGCCAAACCTGTTCTGTCTACACTGCACTTTTCTAAAGTGCCCCGTGAAGTTCATATGCTTCCTTCGGTGTCTTCGCCGAGAGTTGAGATGAGACAAGTGACGTCTCAGTCTGCTTCTCTGTCACTGTGCATTTCAGTTGAGTTCACTGACATGACAAAGACCCCTCGAATGGAAAAGTACTGTCTGAGAGTCTGCTTATCCTTTGGCATCGCTACAGTCGGGACGCTGACCAACTCGCCAGATTCACATTTTGACAAAAGCCACCTGTGACTTTCACTGTGGTTAACACACTGAACAAAGTGTGTAGTGGAGAGCGGGGTAATGTGAGACACCCCCTGTATCTAGGCAACGGTATACATTTGTGGTCATGTGCCCATTATGTTTTCAAGCCCCTCCCATTCCCCCCTTGCCATGAAGGAGAAGTTGGTGCTGGTGCTTTGGAAAGTATGTTTTTTCACCCAAAATTTTTTTTTGCATGTAAAAGTAAATTTACTTGCTTTGAACTTAATCAACTGTTGTGTCAAAACAAATTGAATCAGGTAGAAAAACTTGTATCATACATGTTGATGAACTTCCAACATATAAAACCATGTGATTGATGCAAGCTGAAGATTAGCCTGAATTGCAAGAGATATTGTTTTTTCTAAAACGGTAGCTGTGGGGTAAAGTGGGACAGTGTCTCACTTTACCCCACCATGAAGCACAGGTTAATTTTAGTCTTAAACATATTTTAGTGTAATATTACATTACATATGTTTTATTTTAGTCATAAACATTGTAGAAAAGCCATCATGCCAACAAACTATACACCAGGAAGACAACCTGGGGCCAAACACCCCTCGAAGAGATGGAGAGTGCAGCTGCTGAGGTCATGCAAGGAAAGAAGTCCTTAAGAAAAGCTGGAAGGGATAGAAATATTGATAAGACAACCCTCAAAAGATTCATAAAGAAAAAAGAGAAAGGGAAAGTAAAATCAGTAGCCTGGGCTGCAGTAGCTGAGGCAAAGAGAATATTCACAGATGAGATGGAGGAGGAGCTTGACAAACACTTGAAACAACTAGCTGACCAGTTCCATGGCCTTGCTCCAGTACAGTATAGTGTGGTTTAGTGTAGTACAGTGTGGTTTATTGTAGTATGGTATAGTACTATGGTGTAATCTGATAGTAAGTACAGTCAAGGACATTATACATTCAATAATATGATAATAATGTTTTTCTCATTGAATGTGAAGTATCCATTTCAGGAATATACTGTTGCTGCACAAGATATACATCACAGAGAATTATTTAGTGTTAAGCTGGATGACGTCTGCATGTGTAAGCTCGTGCACGTGCGTGTGTTTGTTTGTGCGTATACAAACATCAGTCTCCTATTGTGTTGGAGACAGTAGCGTGAGAGCGACCAGAGGGTCAGCTGTGCATCACATCAAAGATTTGGCCACCTGTAAAAGACCCCACTGTCAAAACACACACACACACACACGCTTACACGCACACACGCACACACACAGATCTGAGACCCCTGTGCAGTTTCTATACTCCGCACACTAAACAATCAGGTATGACGGGCGTCGTCTTCCTGGGTCCCAGCGGGCTGGAGAAGACAAAAGACCCCCAGTAAGAGGACGTCCACTCATCCTCACACAGGACACATGGGATCATAGATCTATCTGCCTCATATACACACACACACACACATCCACGTCAGTCTATATGGTCTGTACACAGGGTTTTATATGGTATCAGTATGTGTCAGATAATTTCACAACATAGCTTTCCCACACTCCTGGTTGTCCCTCAAACTTCCTCTGATATTACCTCCACAGTTTGACACTGTCACAGTAGATTCAGCATCTGCATGGTCCTTCACCACAGAACTACAGTCACGCCTCCTTTAAATGTATTTAATGAGTTTATTGTCCATCGTATGCGTCATATTTATACACATTTACACACAGGAAGGCATATATGGTATCCATGAACACTTTTAAATTGTCTAACATTGTTATAAATGGTGATTTGAACAACTGGACTCCACCCTGGCAGAGTTTGAGGGATTATTAAAAAGAACATGTATAGATATATACTGTATGTTATCATCATGTTTGACATAAACCTCCAACAATAAAGAGAATAAGACTGACAGATGAATGAAAGCAATAACTCTGGTGTGTATCTGTATTAACATGATGATTCCTTCAATGTAGATAGGATTATGCTGATGTGGGATGAAGCGTGTTCTAACCTGCTGAATCATGGCAGGTAGGATGTGTCCTGTGTTATTTATGTGTATAGCCTTTGCATAGGTGTCTGTCTGTCTGTACAGGCTACTATATATAAAAAATAGCTGAATACGTACATTGTGCATATATCCAAGTTATTTCAAATGATGTATCATTCATTCATTTTGTTATGTTAACATTTTCTGTCATGTGTTCTTTTTTTTGCCACACTCTTTGTAACAGCTGGAATGATTCAAGTTCCACAATCTGTAGTGATTTTATAAAATTCTAGGAAAAGTCACCTAAAGATGTGGGGAAACAAACATAAAAATAAAAGACAATCACATTAAAATACTAGTTCCAATCCCACTCTGACCACTCTCCTTTTCTTCCTAAATGAGCCTTTTACAGGCACTTGCATGGAACACTACGTATTTATTTTATTATTATTTTATTTTAGGATAATGTGATCAATCTGTGCACTAAGGCTCAAATTTGACCTTCCATATTGTTCAAAGATATTAGAAGGTCTGAAAGCAAATAATCAAATCTCCGCTTAACTATGCCTTTTTTTAAGGTAGAAGACATTTATTTTTAAAACATGCACCTTTGCTGTGCTCTGTTTTAGACCCTTTAGAAAATAAATAAATGTGAACGAGTGATAAATCATTGTTATCGTCTGGCGCCATCGTGAGGTGCATATATGTAAATGCAGGATTTTTTAAAGTTGATTTGCAGGCAAAATGTCAGTGAATGAAACTGATCATGTTCAGAAAATACTTGTATAAATCTGCTGCAGTTTTAATTATTTCAATTTAACAGATTATTACCTTGCGTCTGTGTGTTGGCTGTCGGTCGCATGGTGGCGCTGTTGTAATCGTGCCTGTCTTTTCAGAACAGCGCTTCTTCCGGGTTGTCGTTGACGGGTCAGAGGTCGCAGCACATGCGTTTGTTGTGTTTCTGCTCTGGGCTCCTGCTTGTAGCTGTAACCGGGCTGAGCCAGTGATGTGATGGCTTCCCTGGGCTTGTTCCTGAGGAGGCAGCTGCCGCCGGCCCTGGCCCACTACGCCCGGGTGGTGAAGCTCCGGCACCGGCCTCCCTGCGCCCCGGTGCTGCTGCTGCGGAGGCTGCACGGCCCGGGCCGGCTGCGGACCTCGGAGAAGGGACCGTGGGGGAAGAGCCGGGGGCCGGAGCTGCAGCAGCAGCAGTACCCGCTCACAGACCTCGACAAGGCGGACGCTTTGGTAGGTTCGGCCCGGGACTGGTTTCTAAACAAACGAAAGTCAAAGCTGCTTTTACTTTCGTTTCCCCCCCAAAGGAAAACAAACTAATAATGAATAATATTGACTATATTTGTTGTTGTAACACTTGTCCAAACCACCGCTACAAAGTGTTTTTGACAGCAAACATTACAATAACGTTTAAAATCTGAGTCAGTAAAAGATATACAAAGTACATCGTCATTCAAAAGTAATGGCGAAGGAAATGTATAACAGAATAGTGAGTAAAAATATTCACGTAAAAGCCTGTTTATATCGTATAAATCCCATTTTATGGTTTTAATATCTGTGAGAAGGTAAACACATGAGGTAAATGTTTCTAGCAATTGTGTTTTATTGTTGCAGATGCTGAGAAAGTCCCATGAAACAGGTAACTAACATTTCACCCATCTTGTTTTGCAGGTTAGAACTTTATTAATCACAGTTTGTATCTGACTCTCTCCCTCTGTTTATTGAACGTGATGTCATCTACACTCAGTGGTGGAAGAAGCTCTCCGTTCATTTGCCCGCGTAAAAGTCCTTCATTAACCCAAAACACTTGAGCTGAATCGCAGATTAAGATTCTCAGTGAATTTCATATTTTCACTCCCTCAAGATCCCGACTCAAGTTGTCTCGCATCAACATCTGTATTAGTTTGTTCTGCAGCCTGGAGGAGCTCCTCCATTTCCTCCGTGCATGGCACCGTGGAACTAAAGTGCTCTTAAACATAAAGTGTTTCAGTGTGCATACTGACATTGATAAAGTTTATACATTTGTAGACTTATCCCGAAAGAACTGAATTACTGAGTTTCCTGTTCAGTGTCAGGGGTCAACAGCGTTGGAGCCAAATCCAATCGAATTGAAGTAAATGGTGTCAGATTCTTCAAAGTAAAACACAACACGAAAAAGGAACATTGAAATGCCTCCATTCTGCGCCTGTGGTGTCATCCAAGTTTCCGTAAGCTCTGACATTCAAATTTCGACTCGAAACAAGTTAATGAAGCCTTAATGTCCTCTGTGCGAACACGGCTCCAAAAGAGGAACCAGAATGAAAGAGGTTTAAGGGAACTATCCCTTTAAGTGTTATCAGGAACTAGTAAACAGCTAAAGCAGAAATTGAGTCATGGCACAGACAAAGGATAATGAATCATGGAGAATAAACTGAGACAAACTTACTGATGCATGGTCAAAAACTCAGGGATTTGGCAGGGTACACCCATACATTATATAACCCTCCCCCTTCAGAGCTCCTCCCATTTTCACAGACAGGTAAACCCCTCCTCCACCCCCGACCCTCACAGAATAGGGCTTGATTCTGCATCAGACAGCTTTGATTATCTGGTCAATGGGACTGTATTTATATAAAGCTTTTTAAATGTTACACCCTAAACCACATTCATTCATGCACGGCTTCTAAACAATGCACAATTTGCAGTGTCATGACACCTCAGTATGCAGACTGGAGGGCCCGGGGATTAGTGCCTGGTCTGAGAGCAGTGATGTCTGGAAAGAGTCTGTTGTCATAAGCACGTAAACAGTTTGATTGATTCTGGTTCTCTGTACTTCTCTTTTCAGGCTGTAACTCTGAGTGGCTGCTTGTTTATGGCTTTGAATGTTTTGCAGGATTCCTGTCGTGGTTCAGGAACGGTCTGCTGGCCACTGGGATCGGAGTCATCGCGTTCGTCCAGAGCGAAGTGGGACGAGAAGCCGGCTACGGTACAGCCCTCAACACACACTCACAGTTTCATGTACAAGTCCAGTAGAGCTGTTACACAACCAGCACAAGCTCTGTGGTAGTGCAACAACACAGTAGGTCATGATGCAGGTTTAATAACGAGGGGGACGGCACATTCTAAAAAGTGGATTATAGGAAAATTTAATAAAACTGCAACTACTTTTGAAAATCAATGGATAAGCATGAAATATCTAAAATCTAAATGTGTCAATTCTTCATTTCTGTTTGTCTGATCTGCAAGAGAATTTATTTGCTGAATCATCAGCAGGTTTAAAAAAAAAAAAAAAAGCTGAAAGAACAACATTCCAGCCTTGGTATGAAATTTAGTCATGACCTCAGTATAATTCATGTAAGAATAAAAGCAGGCTGACCTATTTAACTCACACACATTCCCACAGCTTAAATGATTACGAGGTTTAAGTTACTTTTCCAGACCAGAAAATATTCCACATATTTTTCTACTTGGTAGAGCCAACCTGCCTCTATCCCAGATTTCAGTGCAGGGGAGAGAACTTATTGTCCCTCTACCATCAAACCTCATGAGTCTGCCTCTCCACAGCCTTCTTCATCCTGGGAGGAGTGTGCGTGTCGTTTGGCGGGGCCTCTTACCTCGGCAGCCTCTTCGCTCTGCGGAGGATGATGCAGCTGTCGGTGCCGGCGCTGCTGCTCCAGGGGGCCGCGGTGGGCAGCGTCGCCCTCTTTTGGCTCTGCGCGGTATCTCTCTACATCGGCCGCCTGGAGGTGGAGATCATCCACGACGGGGAGGAGGGGGAGGGAGAGGAGGACGACGAGTGCAGCGAGTGCCGCGAGAGGCGGGAGCACCGGGGCTACAGAGGCTCCCACAGCAGCGAGGACAGTGACAGCAGGGGGCCGGCAAAGTAGACAACTTCCAGGGATGGAGAGAGAGTGTGTGTGTGTGTGTGTGTGTGTGTGTGTGCGCGCGTGTGCAGGCTGGGTGTGAGTTTTTAGATACTTTACAAACCTGCTGCTCCTTGTTATACAGATGTATTCTGAACATTTCTTATCACACATATTCAAAGCATATCTGTCTGAAAATTGTGATTCAACCCAAATATTTGACATCTTCACCTCGACGGGCACTTTGCAGAGACTCTTTGTGAACATGGGGTTTGTTCAGGTTTACTTTTCAGGTGCTTTATGCCACATTTCTCTTCTCAGACAACTGTTGCTCAGGTCGTGTCTGTCTTACTTTGTTCTGTGACTGATTTACTGCAGTTTGCATAAAAGACGTGAAATAAATTACGCTGGATTTGAAAAGCTGTGTGTTTGTGCCAGAAAAATATTTTAGGTATTTTTCCTGTTATAAATCAAGGAAGGCTTGGAGTTTATTTTTAGAGGTTTAAATTACCCTGTGAAGTAATCTATTATTTTTATTTGTAAGGACAACAGCACTTTTGTCGTTTTTAATTATCCTATCACAAACTTTAGACTTTTGGGGTATTTTTTTTACATCTTTGCCTGTGGTTATATATTTTGTTTGGTATTTGTACTTAACATCTTCAGTACCTAAATGTAAAAACCATTTGACCCTTTGGAGTGAACATCACATCACCTGGTGGTCGCTGTGATTTTTGTCATTTTTTAAAGAACAGTTGAAAGCATGGATAAGTTAAGTAATTGATTGGTGTGTGGAAATAGGGTTTGCCATTGTTTACTTTTGTGTGTGTGCCTGTGCACCACTTTCAATGCACGCTACTGTATATACTGTAATAAAGCCAGATTGGATCTGTGCTAACACAGATAAAGAAACTATTGTGTGTATTTGTGATGTTTTTGGAATCATAATTAAAGAAAAGATCAATCTGAATGTTGAGAATGACTCCGGAGCACACATATAACGGTCCCTTTAAATTCAATGAGACCACAACAGTTCACACATTCATAGGTCAGTCCCCTAGATGTGCATGATTTGTGTTTATAGTGAACTATGAATTATTCCCTGAAAAACTAAAGAGAGTGAAAACATACTTCTAGATCCGCAATTGTATCCAGATCCCCTCTAAAGGTCTTCTCTCTTGGTCCATATCTCATCCTTATAAGTTTCATGGAAATGTGTTCAGTAGTTTTTTGCGTTATCCTGCTAACTAACAAACAAAACCTCCTTGAGGTACTTTAACAGTTTGACTGAATTACACAACACTCTAAGGAAGTACTTTTCACATCTCAGTAAGTTGGGACCTCGCCGGTTGAGATCATTAGTCAAATCTCACCTGAAACTGGATTAGCAGCGGGTGGCTGCTGGTCAGTTGTGGCCCCCAGATGGTTAATGTGGCCCCTTGTCCCACCAACACTGAGCCAAAACTCTAAATCATTCAGTTTTTAATCTGTTGCTTACAGATGAAACATCTAATATTTTCATAAAACATGTTTTCCCCAAGGATTAACTGTTGCCATTTAAAAAACCTACATTGTGAACCTCTTTTTTCTCTTCAGGTTAAGTACATATCGAGTCTGCATTTACTTATTAAACACACATTACGTGTACATTTCAAGTTGACGGCCTCCAGCTTGATGAATCGGATAATTTCCTAGAAACAGGCACAGAGGACACGACCTCTGTGTCTCAGGGGCCGGGGGCGGAGGAGATTCACACTGACACTCTTTCATGGAATGTAAGGGCATCAAAAAAAATTTCAGCTTCAGCAAATTATCAGCGCGAGCAGAGACCTCTACCTGTGCCCGACACCTCGTAAGAAGTTCTGCTATTTTCATCTTTTATGCAAACAAGGCCCAACACGATGTAGCAGCGCTGTCAGAGTCGGTGGTGAGTCTCCGCTGCAGAACAAACTGTCCACTCACACGCTGCACATGCATAATTTTTATAATGAGCTGCTGATCTGCGAGCATGTATGAATATATGAGCTGAGCCGAGCAGCATGTGGTTGTTGTGTATCTGGATGTGTGTGTGTGTATGTGTGAGTGGGGAAGATAGTGGGGGGGCTCTGTCTGTGATAACTATCGCTGACTGGGTTAGGGCGAAGGTCCGTGATATCTCCCAGCCATCGACACACCGTGTTGCTGTTGAGACTCACCTTAGAGTCACCCTCTCTTCCTCTCTCCTTCGCCCTCTCCTCCTCCTCCTCCTCCTCCTCCTCCTCCTCCCTTTACCTCTCCTCTCCCTGATTCACAGGGCGTCTCGGTGCAGTTGTGTTTCACATGCAGGGTGTGTCTGGACGGCTGCTGCAGTGTGACCAGCACCCCACCTCCCCCAACTCCCCCCCTCTCCTCCTCCTCCTCCTCCCTCCCCCCCAGATCCTCTTCTACCCTTTTCTGCCCTCGCATCCTCTCTTTTCTGGACTCCTCCTCACGTTCGCCTCTCCACCCACCCACTCCCCATTCCCTCCTCCGTGGCTGCATTTGACTGCACAGGTCTGCTTGGCATGCAGGAGGCTCCTGAGGCCTGGCGCGTCTAAAGGGCAGGGCGCCCAGAGGCAGGAGACGCACCCTCACTGACAAACACCATCTACCCCAGACCCCGAGCAGAGCGGCTGCTGAAATCACAACACCAGACACAGCTCTCCAAGTCCAGGGCTTCAGCCTCATACATCTCCCGAAAAAAAAAACTCCGCTTCACATCCACACGCGCGGCCCTGAGAGTCGGAGCTGTAACCTCTGCTCATTTGACTCATCTGCTCTCAGGTGTTAAATGCCATGTGCACGGATCAAAGCATCTGCATTTCAAGTGTGGTTTGGCCTTCTCCTGGCCGAGAGGAGCGAGGGGAGGTTGTTGGGAAACAAAGACAAAGAGGAAACTAGTGGAGATAGAGAGAGGAGGGCTGGGAGAGCTGTTGAGGGTTGGAATGAGCCCCGTGCCAGGTGCGTGGAGGCCGTCTGCCTCCATCCCTCACTCTGATATTCCGACCCGTATTTTTACTCTTTCAAATGCATTTACATGTGCTGAGGTATTTCCCCCGGGAGCGCGACTCCAATTCAGGGGGTAAGATAAGCCATCAAAGTCAGTGACAGAGAGGGCGAATGGGTGACTCACTGACAGGCTGAGGAGGAGACAGTCAGGAGAGCTGCCATGACTTTTGGGCACACACACACACACACACACACAAACACTCACACTGACACAAGCTGTGCAAAATCATTTCAACTGTACAAGCAGCACCTTTTCTCTTGCTATGTGCAGACAGCACGAGGACACAGAGAAGCAACCAGAGGTGGTTCTGCAGCTCAGCTCCCATCACCTCAGCGCACACGCTCATACAGTGCATACGCTTCTGCACGTACAATGGCATTTTCTCCCCAACAACTGCTCTTGTTTAGTATGCGCTTCCTTTGGTCTTGAGGAGGAATGATCCTCACTCTAATGAACTAGGGCCTGCCACTTGAATGTAAAACAGGATTTAACCCGTCTTCAATGTCAGAGCCCCTCCCTGGGGCTGCTTCAGACAACACACACGCACACACTCGCAAATTCATGGAGACACACACACGGGCAAACCACCAATGTACACACACACACACACACACACACTGTGGTGCACACACCTGCATATAGTTTTTCATAAGTGAGACACTCTCCATGCACTCTGTGTGCTCTCTGTGCCTCTGTGTTCATTTCAGACCAATTTATGGCGACGTCTTTGTTGAATCCGACTCAGATGACAGCCTGCTGCACGTCGATTCATAGTGTGTCTGTGTGTGTGTTATAATGTGTGGCATCTTCCACTCATTTCTCTCTACATGTGTGTATGACTAGTGAAATAATGTATAGGAATGTCTGTTAAATACCTGAAATACAACTTTAGGTTTATTCTAAGTATTGATTAAATATTTAAACATCTCAAATCTATTCATATAATTGATAATTCACACATATATGAAGTATTGTTAAAATATTAACAGATACTTCATTTAACCTGAAATAAAACTTTAGGTATATATATGAATTACTGACCAAATATTAACAAATACTTTGTATATACCTAAAATGAAACTTTAACTTCAGGTGTGTATGAAGAATTGATACAAAATATTAACCAATACTTTACATATACCTGAAATATAACCTTAGATATATAGGAAGTATTCATTAAATAACAAACACTTTCTGAAACTTCACTTTAGGTCTATATGAAGAATTAATAAAATATGAACAAATTATAACTCCAAGTATATATGAAGTATTACTTCAGCATTAAAAAAATACTCCAGTTACCTGAAAAATCACTCCAGGTTTACATGAAGTATTGATCAAATATGAAAAAATCTAGTCTATGCAAAATGATGGATCTATTTTGAAGTCTATATACATGTATATACTAAATAACTAAATAAATCATTTAAATTCATGTGTTTCAGAAGAAGCAATAAAGAAACAACACAGTCTCGAGTTGTGCTCCTCTACTGGAATATTTTATTGTTATCACCTGTATCACTGTTTCTTCTTTTTACATGTGTTCATTTTATTGGATGAGTGTGTGGAGTATTCACAAAGATGGGAGGATAACATTAGATTCACAGTGATGGGCAAAGGGTTAGCTATTTAATCAAATCAAAAAAAAAAAAAGATAAAAACACGCTTGTACAAGCAAACGCACTCGCACACACTCATACGCACACATGATACCATTAAACACCCGAGTACATATGTGCGCTCACACATTTGTATGTGACAGCTCCAGTACGGGCGTGAGGTGCTATTTGGATCTGACCAATTGGAAATGTGTTTCTTTCTTTTTTTCCGTCAGAACATCTGAACCATCAGATCAGAACCAGATCCCAGTCTGAAGAAAAACAGATGATAATAATTCAGGTGTATTTTGATCAATTATAAGGACTTTATTCAAAGTGCTAGAGAAGAATGGGACCTTTCTTTCTGAGTCTTTACATCATTAACTTTTATTATCATCACAAATGTGACTATCCTCACATTTCTTAAATAATAAGTGTGTTGTAATTTGCCAGAAATAGTCACATTTTCAAATGTTAAATATTGCATTTTGGAATTACAGTAACTGGAGTGCATTACACGACAACAAAATGGACTCACTTCAGTTCAGTTGGAAGATTCTAGTTTTTCATATAAAGTGTTTATACGTTTAGTTCTGAGATAAATCCAATCACTCAGTGTGAAACAGAAAATTATTTTTATTTCCACTTTATAATTTAAAACTTTATTTCCATTTGACCGAATTGTATTGGAATCAATACTGAAACAATTCTGTATATTTTTATTGACCCCAGATGGTCGTCTTTTAATGACCACATGTGGTCTAAGTTTTTTATTTTTTTTAAATGGGCATTTATCCCCCGCCCCCCCACAACGCTGTGGTCAGGCTGAGACATTAGTGACCACTGTTGCATTGTTTTCTGTTTTAACAGCAAGTGTTAAGTGATGAAGTGCTTCGAGTTCAACACCAGAACAAATCCCAGTAAGTGCTCAGAAAAACACAGGAGGTTTGAATGATAACAAAACACTTTTGTCCTCCTCCTAAAAAACACCTTTTTAGAGAATAATAACAATAATAAAAAAAACATATGATATTGTGCATCCAATAAAACTATGTTATTCTGTCTGTCTAGACACATTTTTCACACCATTCTTCCATCGGTTTTATCTGCTTCAAAAATCAATGACAAAAAACATGATAAACATGATAAAAAACAAAAGAAGAAAAGAAGAATATGGCTTTCATACACAAACACAATCGTATCATCAAGTGGAATATACTATAATTAATACTCAGTTAAACAAACGAAATTCCTATAATCAAAACACAGAAATAGCATCCAGTCTGCATTGCATCTTCTTCCTTTATATATAATGGAATGTCCGGGACTACATTAGTCATATTTTTGTCCCAACAGTGTGCTTTAAGTATGGCTGACTGATGAATACTTGGATTTTCTTTTCATTATTATTATTATTATTATTTTGAATCTCAATACAAAAAAACCTTCATTTATTTTATGGGATAACCCAACAATTACATTCTCACCTGGATCTCAGCGTAAGAGGTGATTTGTATGATACTGCAATAATACAAATTTATATTCAAAATTCCCTTTTGTTCCTACAGACGAGTGTCCGTCTCTTTCTACCGTCTTCTGTTAATGGGTTAATCGTGGTGACAGCGAGGTGGGTGTGAGCTGAGGGTCTTTATGGTTTCGTCTCTATATACAATATGGCTTCTCTGAGTGGAAGAGACACAGAAAATCAACACGGTCGTCGAGAGAAAGACACAGAGCAGAGTTCGTTATTGTTGAAGAGAGGGAACGTCTTGAGGGACGAGCAGTCAGAAGTTTCCACGTCCCGTTTTCTTTGAGAATCACTGTCACTCGTCCACAACAGGCAGACAACGATTCCCTACGGCAGCGACGTGTCACACACTTTGGATCGCAGTTATTCAACTCATTGTCCAATTAGTAACGTCCTCAGAGGCGTAATGTCCTGCCACTTCTGTCCGTCCTGCCCTTTTCAATGTCTCTCTTTCTGTTCTGTCACCCGCTCCATCCTTCATTTTCATCTTCTCCTCTCGCTTCCTCCCCTCTGACTCTCTCAGTCCTCCTCCGAGCCTGCGGCCCCCCTCAGTCCATTCATACAGAAGGGCAGGCCGGAGGAGAAAGGGCTGTCAGACGGAGAGAAACCACTGAAGGGTGGCAGCCCGGCCAGCCGCTGCAGGTGGGGGAAGAAGGCTGGCGGAGGTCCCTTGTGGTGGTCTGAGCGTAGCTGCAGGCCATCACTGTGTCCCGCGCTGTGGTGGTGGGAGGGAGGCAGCTCAGGTGGAGCGTAGCGGATGGTGCTGGGGGCGTAGAGGCTCTGAGGACCCTGTGGGCCGAGGGCAAGGGGGTGAAAGAGGACCCGCCCCGCAGCACCACCTGCAGCCAGTCTCTGCAGCAGCTCAAAGTCAGGACCACCACCTGGGCAGCCGTTGCCGATGTTGCCTCGACTGACTAAGCCCGACATGGCCCTCTCCTCGCGGGGCAGCGGGGAGGACACGGACATGGCGGGGGACAGAGCCGGGGATGGCGGAGTGAACAAACCTTTAGGAGGGGCTTCGCTGCTGGAAGAGGAGTCGGGGATCGGGGTGGTGGGGCTGTCGCCGTTGAGACTGCTGGAGGGTGTGTGTGCGTGTGAGGGCTGGTGCTGGTTGGGATGCGAGGTGGAGGTTTGTGTGTGTGACCCCCAGCGACCCCCGCCGGTGAGGGAGTCGTGCTCAGTCTTGATGCCGGGGCTGCCAGTCAGAGAAGACGGGGTCACCACACTCTTCAGCTGCTGGATCACAGCCCGGCCGTTGTGCGCCCTCCCTCCTCTCTCCCCTCTGCTCGGGGTGTCTCCCCCCCTGCTCTGTTTGCCTCCTCCCCCGCCGTCTTCCTGTTTCAGTCTGTCACTGTCCCCCCCCAGCTCCCACTCCGTTTCTTCCTCTTCCTCCCCCTCGCTATCACTCGCCAGGTCAGAGGAGGCGGACACGCTCTCCTCTACGTGGCGGAGTTCCTCCAGTCTGCGGCGGGTTTCGGGTGGAGCGCCCTCGGGTTCGGACCTCAGGAGGCGCTTCCTCCTGTCCTCTGATTGGATGGCGGCGGCAGTGAATTTCTCCCTCCCTTTAGTGTCGGGGTCACTCTTCCCTGCTGGGCCCTTTACTGGCTGTGAACCTGAAGGAGGAGGAAGGAGAGTTTTATGATAAGGAGCCACAGAGGCAGGTGTTTCTGTGTGTTAGTGGGCATCATGGGAAGGGACTAGTGTGTGTGTGTGTGTGAGTGTGTGTGTGTGTGTGTGTGCGTATAGCGTCCTACCTCGGGCCTGAGGGGAGCTGTCGGTGGGAGAGGAGCTAACTCGAAGTCTCTCCGCTCGTAAGCCCTCCGGAAGCTGCAGCAGATCCAGGGGAGTGTCGGGCAACTCTGTTCGGCTGTGGAGAGGGACGGATGGAGAGATGTGAAAATGGAAAGAGAGGGAGGGACGGAGGAAACACAGTTTACACAAATGCTCATCTGCCACTTACCGAGCTGATTTCAGTGAATACTTAGAGATTCAAACAACATATAATCAGCCTAATAACAACCTCCGAGAGCCGAACCGCCTCACACCCGTCTAACCTCAATCCAACACACACCCGGTTGTATAGACACGTACAGTACACAAGCACCGACACATGCAAACACACACACACAGGCAGGCAGACCCCGCCCTTCAAGACACACGGAAAACACACACACTGTGCCCCACTCAGCAGCCCACCTATACACAGTTAAGCCCAGACAAGGAGGAGCCCGTTGGAGAAGCTAATGAGCTCTTGTAATTACAGCACTAATTAACTAAAACACCATTCAGCCTCAAAATTCTGACATCCATTTGTTGTAATTATATAGCTTCAGTCCAATTAGCATTGAGATTCAGCCTCCTCCTCTTGTTTTTGTCTGAACGCTCCGGCGCTGTGCACACATTTGGTTATGCTCCTCGTTTGTGCGCGAGTGTGTTTGTGAGTTTATTTGCATCAGGGTGTCAGTGAATAGTGTGTGTGTGTGTGTGTGTATATAAGATGGAAATAAGGGAAAAGCGTTTTTTTCCTGATGTTACCTGCACTTGTTTTGTGTGTTTAAAAATAAATAAAGCCATAACCAACAGTAAAACTATTAAGATATTAAGGATAATTTAAACTTAAGCAAATTAAAGAAAGTTAAGTCGAATTCTGATAAAATGATACACTGTGAAAGTTTATATTAATATCAGGAATCTGTCATATTGTTGAATTATTTTTAAATTCTAGGTATTTGCCATGTATTGGCCGTGATGATAATTGGAAAAATTGGAAAAATTGTCGGCAATAACAAAGTTAGATTCACTGCCGAGTCCATATTTAGGGCAAAAATATATTAAAGAAAAATGTAAGAACTCACTCAAATGAATTTAAAATCTATAAAACATAAACCTTGAAGATGACGAACCCTTTTTCAATAAACTTTTAGCTGTGCTCAGTATTTATATAAAAATTTAACACAAGTATTAACTTTAATAGGGCCTGGTAATGTGCTGCTTTGATGTCACTATTTTGTATTAAGTATCCTCATCAGTTTCCTCACATGTCGGAGGGCGTGAAACTTCCAGTAATTCTCTGCATTTCATCATGCAGCCCTTCAAAGCGCCTCTGTTCTCAGTGTGGTGCCGGCTCATATAAACTGGGAACATGTCGGCGGTCTGGAGAACAGACTGTGGCTCTGCCGCGGTCGCACTGACCTCAGGACATAGTTGACCCAGATGACGTTGCGTTCGTGGGGGGCTTTGTGGTTGATGGAGACGGTGGCGTTGGACTGGATCCACAGGTAGCCCCCTCTCCTCTGGAGCCAGCGGTAGTAGCCAGTCACCACCTGGCCTTTCCTCAGCACTGGGAGGAGAGCGGTGGAAGGTGGAGATGAGGAGGAGGAGGAGAGAAAATAAGCCTGTTATTGGTTTGGAAGTTCATAGTGGAGGCAGCAGAGGGCGCCTATCCCAACAGGAATGAATGACATTTCGACAGGCTTTCAGGACCCCTGGTTTCAGACCATGTTTGAAATGAGGGAGGTGGGGATCAGTTTTATAAAATCATGTATATATACACATGTATGTCTGGATGTAACTCACAGTCTTCATGGCTCTGCCGGAGGTTTTCCAGGTCTTCTACGTGGATGAAGTGATAACAGGTATGTCCCACCACCTCTGCTGGGGTCAGATCCATGTACTCAGAGATCCTGGGAGGAAAAGCCACAGATGAGTTGACTGAGCAGAGGCAGACGAGTCTTCTAAGATCACCAACTGACATTTCCTCCGATATTATTCATATACAAAACCCCCACCTGTTCTCACAGTACGTGACCTGTAGGTCCATGTTCACTCGGAAGACAAACATTTGGCTCTCCATGCGGACTTCGTTCAGCGTGGAGGGCGGGAGCGTGTGTGCCAGGGCCACCAGACCCAGCGGGCGACGCACCTGGCGCGTGGGGCCCGGCACGAGGGCGGGGCGGCAGCGGATTCGTCCGGTCACGTGGATCACCTGACAAACGGCAGACAAACAGAATGTACTTACACACCAGGTCATCTATGCAGGAGGAAATCAGAAATATGGTGGAATTTGAATTAGTTCATGCGCTGTGAGACAGTTACACAACTCAGGATGAAGGGAAATATAACACTCAGCAGTATACATTTCACATAAACGTAAATGCAGTGTCATATTCTGGAGCTAAAGAATGCAGCAGCACTGGTGATAGAGCCGCGAGTGCAGTAAACTGTCTGTTACGTGCAGCGGTCCAGTGTGAAATAAGGTCACAGCCATAAAACACACTGAAAACGACCACCTTGACAATCCGGGCAGCGCTAAACCAAGTGACAAGGCTTGTTATTTTACCAGCTGGGAAACAAGAGGGTGAATGCTGCAATATGCCCAATACAAGGTGTGTTCTCACATGATGATGAGGATTTCAGTACCTTGTATCCAGAGGACTTGACATGCAGGCCTCTCTTGGTGAGCGTGGACTTCATGCGGATGAAGTAGCCGCGCTCGGTCGGTTCGTTTGCAGGAGAGTGAGGACTCGACGGAGCTGCTGGAGATTAGAGAAGAGGTCAATCAAACATATGCATCCGGCAAAATTTGAAATTCAGTAATTTCTATTTTGATTGTGTTGTTTCTTTTATTATTAATGCAAACTGAGGGGAGTGAGTGAATTGTAAATTGGATTATTTTTCCTTCAGTTGTCTCGCTCTATAGATATTGACAGTGTGATCTGTACCGGGCTCGGGGGTCCCGGCCAGCGAGGAGGCGGACGCGGAGCTGGAGGCGCTCTCGGGAGCCGTGTGGCAGCCGGCCTCCGCCCTCAGATGGGGCCTGATTCCCAGCCGCTCCGCCATCTCGACGTGGTCCGCCGGGTGGATGTAGTCAAACACGCTGCTGCCGGTCAGCTCCACCTGAAGAGAGACATGAGCACTAATCAAAAACAGAAGCTTAGAGCACTACACATGAGCGAGTGCACACACACACACACACACACACACACACACACAGAGAACAAAAATCAATAGACGTTATGACAGGAAAATGAAAGCGCTGCTCTGGGTTACAACTCAACAAGGAGTGTGGAGGTTGTAAGACATTCCCACACACACACACGCACGCACACACACACACACACACGCAAATACATTTAAGTCCAGTCTCAGAGGGGCGAGTGACTACAGTATAACACAAATAAAACCTGGGGAGATAAAATCAATTGTATTTGCTGATTAAAAACAGGTGAACTCCAAGTATCTCCAAAGGTCACATTACTATTCTTCCTCTTATTCCCCGTGTCCCACCCTGCTCCTTCATTCAGTTGCAGTCTATCCCGGCAGCGCAACAGCTCTATATGATCCCATCATCATAATGCATCATAGTCGCATCTCTAATCATTTAAAGGTTATAATGGCGCTGCTCTTGCATGGCATCCATAAAAGCAGCACAATCGGAGCAGGTGTGATTCCATCTGAAGCTGTATAAATGAGCGTGTGTCTGTGTGTGTGTGTGTGTGTGTGTGTGTGTGTGTGTGTGTGTGTGTGAGGGAAAGAAAGAGAGAAAAGGAGGGGTGAGAGAGAGAGAGCATGCATGCTTACACACATATATGCAGCTTCTATTACATCTGCGAGTGTGTGCGACTGTGCATGCGTGTGCCAATACCATTCCATCTGATAAAGCCGCGGCTGCAGCAGCCTCACACCCTTGTCTGTAGGACACAGCCATTTATTACCGGATTAGAGCCATTTACTGCAGGCTTTATGGGAGCTTCAGCAGGCCCTCAAGGACATCACAGCCGGGGGAGATGAAGCAGGGGAACGGGGAAGGTGGGAGCGGAGGAATGAGCGCCGTGCACCACGAGTCACAGAGAGGAGGGTGAAGATGGAGGAAACCCCACCGGGCGAGGGAGAATAAGAGAGGGTTCTTAGTCCCAGACACACTGGGCTTAATCTTTCGGGGGATGCCCTGTATGTTTTTTCTAATTTTGCCACCTGTAATAAAGACGTTTTAAAATACTTGATATGGTGTCATTTTCCCCACATACTGACAAAATGTGTAACCACCAGACTTTGGAAACAGGTGAGAACAGCCATTTTCTTTTATCCATGGACCTATTCTGATGTATGTTAAGGTATTTTCATAAACCAATATACATGTTTCAAAGGTGTGTTTGTCATTTCTAACTTGATTTTTGATGAGACAGTAGAGATCAAAACAATACACACAGATAAGTCAGGTGCGCGCCATTTCAAAAAAGGATCTTGTAGATATTGTAGTAATATCACGTACATCTTAACCACTGCACAACACGGTGTTTGAATGTTTCAAAGTCCGAATCAATTCAAATATTGAACATACAGAGCACATGACATGTTTGATCAAAGAGAGTAAAAATAAAAACTACATTTTCAAATTTCTGCTTTAAATGCATACTTAGACATTTATTGTTTAAGTATATCTATGCTTTTTTCCCCATTACATAATAAGTTGAGAAAGAACTGTCGGCAAACTCTAAATTGCGCACCCAGCAGGAATACGGTAACATTTTTGTGGTCACCAAGACCAAACGTTAGTCTTTTAGCTCAGTTTCAGGTCGCCACCATCTCCAGAGGTAAATATCAAGGGTTTTATACATAAATGCTCAACTAAGTGTGTCTGTCTGGAGTAAGGAGCCGAGCAGGAAGAGGTTTGTCACTGAAAACACTCTCCTGAGGTGGAGGGTGACACTATGTGAGCTGTAAGAGGGAAGAGAAGCAGGAACGTTTCCGGCTGGACAGTTAAACAGTGCTTTGAAACTTGCCATAAAGGGAGCTGTGGATTCAAGTGATGGGTTTGTATCTGCGCCGCTGCTCATCTCAGCCGCCCCCCCCCCCCCCCCCCGCCTCGAAAATAAGACCTTCCGAGTTAAATCATTTTTTTTTAAATGAGAAAGAATTCTGTGTAGGTTCGTCACTTTGAGCGACACCCGCCAGGTTGTCCTCACATTATCATATGAAAGATTCATATTTCTAATAAAAAAGTGATTAAATCCACATTAAGTTGTATGAAGTAGCTTTAACGGTTTTTACAGTGATTGACCAAAGATGTCATCATCAACTGAAATAGGTGTTTCAAGAAAAAGGACAAAATTAGATCTAAAATACTTTGACAAAATCAGCAATTTCTTTTTTATTCTATAAAACATCCTTTGGGCCATAAAGTCTAAACCCCTTAAAAATAAATGCAGAGACGGAGCTACGTGGGGAAAACATCTGAATTTACAGGGAGGTGTTATTTTCTTATCACTCTTCCTTTTAAATGTAATGACTACGTGCTGGATTCATTTAGATTCAGACGTTAAAACCGACTTGTTCATTAATGTT
Source organism: Pleuronectes platessa (assembly GCF_947347685.1). Lineage (NCBI taxonomy): Eukaryota > Metazoa > Chordata > Actinopteri > Pleuronectiformes > Pleuronectidae > Pleuronectes > Pleuronectes platessa. Next base: position 11,731,499 of record NC_070630.1, on the reverse strand, counting down.
TAAAAATGAAGAGGTTTCATGTCGGCATTCAGAGGCTGGATATTTGACAAGTAAATGGACTGGGTTTGCTTTCTAAAATCTTATACTGATGATTACACCGAGACATCTCTGTCAGTATCCAGCTATGCTTAAGGTGTCTGTATTTCATAAATAGCAATCTCCCAGCCGAGGGAATTCTTGTCCTTTTTTTAAACAAGGACTAAATTTACCTCTGCTCAGAACACTGGACCGGCCGTGTGAAAGAGACACAATCCCCTGGCCCATGTGGTATTGGAAAACAAGGTACAGAGACAAACAGGTCCTTATGGGCTTTACTGGGCTTAAGACCTATCCGAATAATATCACTCCATCACTGGCAGGAGGGAGGGATTGAAAAAAGATCAGACAGAAATGAGAAGATGAGAAAGAGAAGGAGCGATTGAGAGGATGAGTCAGGCTCAGACATAAAACAGGTATAGAATGTGGCGCGAAGGGAGAGACGTGAGGAGAGACCGAGATCATTCAAATCTCTGAGTGTGTGTGTGTGTGTGCACCTCTGTTTCTCTGTGTATGTTTTTGTGTCTCCGTGTGTCATTGTGAGTCATTGAGTCGTGTGAGTAGTTGTCTGTCAGTGCAACCTGTGTGCCTGTGCGCGTGAGTGTGTGCGCAGGCAGACATACACGTACATGTATGTATGTCGGTGTGGTGGGGTTTGGGGTTGGGTGTGGCGGGGGGGGGGGGGGAGCAGGGGGAAGGAGAGACATGATATAAATAATAGCAGGGGGCTTTAATATGTATGAGGCATCCGGGCAGTGGTCCACAACACACTCTCAGCCCTCAGCCCTCACTGACTGATGGGAGAGGAGAGAGGGAGGTAGGGGGAGGAGGAGGAGGAGGAGGGGGAGGAGGGGGAGGGGTGGCGGGGGCTGCATACTAACCATTCCCAGATCAATTCTCTCCTCCCTCAATCCACCATCCTTCCTCCCTTCTCTTTACCCCATTTATCCCTTTCCTTTCTCCTCCCAGCCCCTATGCTTTCACTTCTCCGTCCTTTTTCCATCTCTCCTCCCTCCGATTTGTCATCTTTCTTTTCTCTGCCTTTGTCTCCCCCCTTCCACTCCTCCCTCCATCCATCCATCCACACAAACAGCCCCCCTCCCCACCCCACACACCTCTTCTGCTACGTGGTGTTCCCAGGTTTATCCCCGTGCTTCTGGTCCGGAGACCCGGTGAGAAGAAGAATGATACCTGCAGGCGCCAGGGGAGTGGGGCGGCGGGCTCTGCCCTTGGTCAAGGTGCCTGACCTGGGCTAAGTCGGCTAAGCAACCCCCCCGTCTGGGGAGCAGCCCAGGGTGTAAGCCAGGGGCAGAGGGGTCAGACGGCAGGGGGGGTGGGGGACAGGAGACGGCAGGGCAGGGGCGGTCCACAGGGGCGACATGCCCTCTAAACAAACCACCAGTTACACTTTTCGACTCAGAACATCATTTGTTTGTCTGTCCTTCCTCTTTCCCCCGGGCCCGCCCCCCCCGCTCGCCGACAAAGCATACACAAGTGTTTTTGTCCTCCTCTCCATCCCACCTTTCCCTCCTTTCCCTCCTCATGTGTTTTTCTTTCTCATCATTTGTTTCCATCAACACACTGTTCACTCCATCTCGTATATCCTCTAACTCACTCTCTCTGCCCTTTCCGGCTGTGTCTCATCATAAACTCCCTCCATCCCCGCCCACTCTCATCTTTTCGGGAAGGTAAACGTGGCATTGTGTGTTCAAGGTTTTGAAGGTAATCTTTGATCATAAATAATTTCATTAGAATGCTGATGGCTTAGGCCCTGTTTGAGTAGATGTGATGGGTTAGGCCATCTGCTCAGCTGATAAGAACAGCTCTGTTTTATTAGCATCTCCACCGAAGCCTCAGCTGCCTTGTTTACCGAGGCAATCCCAAGGCGAATTTCATTCCTACTGCACATTTAAACTCTATTTACACACTTGCTCCTCTTTACCACTGTCTCTCTTTTCTCTCCCCCTTTGCTCTCCGGTATTTTCTCGCCCTCCCGTAATTGTCTGTCTGGTTCTCTTTACTTCTCTCTGTGCCGCCCTTTTGGTTTCGTCTTCTAGCTTCCACTACTCCATCTTCCTCTTTTGGCTGTTTGTCTTATCAATAGTTTGAATTCGTATTTACTTGATCACTATTTGTGTGTGCGCGTTTTCAATGTGTGTTTGAAAATCGAACATAAGATCCATGTCAGTTCATAGAGTAACACCTACAAATTCACATACCTGTACATCATTGGCTGCTGTATTGAATCCTCCTCTCTGTATTAACTGTAATGTCAAACATAACTCTGCACCTTCATCCTGGCAAACATGTGGAGATTTCAAGGACTGTGATCAGGCCCCACTGACTGTTTGTGTTCCCTATGCCAGTGAAGAACTTAACACCCCCTGACACCTCCTGCTTGTGACCTCAAGTGGTTTAATGAATGCACCTTACTGCAGTGATGCGGAGGTGCACTCCAGGACCATGTGACATCACCGTTGGGTTGCTGTCGCTGGCTTGAAACGTTTTGACCAAAGAAGACAAACGTACTTTGCTTCCAACCCTGTGTTAAGTTGCTCTTGTTTTGCAAAGTGCAGACAGGAGACAAATTAAAGGTATGACCATCTTAGAGTGGCTTAGATAAGGTGAGTCCTGCCATTGATTCATCAAGTCTCTGAAACGCTCCTCGAGGGATGAACAATATTCCAACTACAGATATTCCCTCATATGATGTTTTGATGATTGATCAATGTGGCTGAAATCTTGTGCTTGTAAGGCTGTAGGAATGTGATTAACACCATTTAAAAAAATTGTCATCCTGTTTTTCCACCATTTCCTTTTCAATTGTAATGTTCATCTAAAAGACATCTCCACTGCAAACCTGCTCAAAATGATTGCTGCTCTGAATTGCTGTGATTGAAAAAGTGTCAAATGATTGCGCACAACAGCATCAAGTAATGAGACAACACAATGTAAAGTATATAAGGTGACTCCTGATCAAAATCTATTATTTTATGCAAAAAGGTATTCTGAAGTTCAACTACAAATATAATGAGGCCTCAGGAGTTGAACAATTTAAGTTCACAAGTTGGTTCTTGTCTCCACAGGACGTCTGTGTCACGTCCTGGAAACAAACCACCTCCTTGCTGCCAGGAGGAATCCCTCTGACACGGCTCGGAGAGAAAGCACTGCCCATATTACAGTGAATACACACATCACATTAGAGTCGTTTCATAGTAAAAAGAGTAACTTTGGAAGATAACCAATGGGTCTGCTCTTCATCAAAAGGCATTTTTACTCTAAACGTGTTGTGTATTTTGTTCCCCATCTCATCCAGCAGGGGTGGGGGACCTATTTGTCCTCGGGCTTGTGTACTCTACGAGATAATTCATGAATATACAAAAAAACGACAACTCATAATTAAAAAAAATCTCATGACAGCAATTATTTTTTCCACAAGAAAGGTCTAATGAAGTCCTTCAGGGTGGTCGCTTCTGGCTGTGTGCCTGTCAGGTCACGGTCAGGCTGAAGGAAATGAGAAGCAACTAGCATCATAGCAACTTTCAGGAAAAGAAAGCAGCTGCAGAATGTCACATCTTAAGTCAACGGGTCAGTTTTGCAAGGACGGGCTTGAAGTGATGAAATCTCGAGCATCAGTACAACTGGAGCCAAGCAGCTACACAGAGTCCTAAGAGCAAATGCTGTTGGGTTGAGTTAAAGCTCTTCAGTGGAGCTGGTGCAGCTTTCACCAGACCACATTCTGACTGATTTAAAAGCTGCAAAGCTGCAAGAAGCAGACAGAATCAAATTGTTCTTAAATGTCAAATTCTCTCAAAGAGCCATATGCAACAAGATATAAAAACAACACTGATGCACACCACATGAAATCTCCAGCTTTTCATTCTGGAGTGTGATCAAACAATAAACATAGGAAATGCCACCTAAACAGTCATCTATGTGCCTGGACTCACTGCAGAGTGGGATGTGAGGGAGGAATGAGTCTTTGAAAACCATGTTTAACTCGACCAAAAGTGAGGATTTGTCATTATCATCATCACGGTGAGAGGAGATCTGACATCAGACGCCTTGTCAAACAGCTGCAATTCCAGACTTTGAATGAAAGACGTTAGTCATACACTATTATTACCTGTACCGTGGAGGGAATGTTTTCCAGACTGTTCATAACGATTATCCCTAGATTAACTACTGAACAAATTATTATGACACATGGTGGAAGGATGCATTATGGGTCAGGGAAGAAACCATAAAATGATGGTGGTGATTCAGATTTCCCACCTCCCACTTTCTTTAAGATTGTGAGATCGGAAGTTGTTTGGCAATTCCGCTCATTTCAAAAGAATTATCTTGATGAGAGAAATTGGCATATTTGGGCAAGTGTGTGAATTTTGGTTCAAAATAGGTAATCGCTCTTTAATACTAGTTTAGGGCGAGGGATAGGAAGAAGGTTCCCTACCACTTTCTTACAGTGCGGTCATGTGAGGGACGAGCTACTAGAAACAAACTAGAAAAAAAGCAATATTAATAGTATCACTTCATATGCAACACAGACGAGGGAATGTTTACTGTAACCATCTGCTTTTTTAATGTACATATGGCACAAGAGTGTTATACTAAGGGATTCAAACTGTTAACACTTAGCCTTTGAAGCTTCCCAGAGTCGACCCCCAATTACAGCAAACGTGCGTGTTGAAAAATACTAAATTAGTTTTGTTATTGTAGCACTAACTTCTCTCTCTCATGCTGTACCGATTCTTCTTACTTGGAAACATCTCTCTCTTATCACACCTCTCCTCCTTTCCTCCCCCTCTCTTTCTCTCCCCGGCTGTCTCTATCTATCTTCCCATCCCCCTTGGTGTTTTTCCCCCTCCCTACAATCAATGTGGCTTTTAAGATGCCTATCGATTTGTTCCCCCAGACAGGCCCAGTGCGCTGGGGCGACACTTTGATTGCTGGACCAGTAATTACTGTTATTATTTATGCATCTGGGCAAAATGGCAGGACTTAACATTCACAGTACAAGAGGCCACAGGCAATCAACAGAGGTGAGCACCTGGAGAGCGAGAGAGGGCGGCGGAGAGCGGCAGAGAGAGAGCGGCATCGGCCCCAGGAGAGTTACACTCCAGAGATGAGCGCGAAGAGTGCAGTCAAAGATATTCACACACACACACACACACACACACACGCACGCACACTCGTGGGACGGGATATGAAAGCGCAAGCAGCAGATAGGCATATGTGTGCAGATGCACTTGTATACAAAGGATTATTCTAGTGTGTATGTGTGTGTGTGTGTGTGTGTGTGTGTGTGCAAGTGATGAGGCTGTCTTACCTGTGAGAGTCCCAGGTAGATAGAAACTGTCTCTGAGATGTAGAGGAACCGTCCCTCCTGACTGACCACGAACACAAAGCCATCCAGAGACTGTGCACATAAAAAGAAACACACACACACACACACACACACACACACACACACACACACACACACACACACACACACACACACACACACACACACACACACACACACACACACACACACACACACACACACACATGCATACACATAAAGGCAAACAGAAACAAGACAGACAAATTAGAGCAATTAGTGTGTATCGAACAAATTACAATGAGCTGGAGAACAAACAACCTGTCACCCCTCTGCCTCTTAATTCAAAAAAATACACACACACACATACATACAGACGTACACACACACAAACCCACACACACACAACCAGACATTTAGACACGCACATACACAAACATACATGTGTAAATAGAGCTTATAGGCCAGAGCTGTTTCAACCAACGGGAATAAACTCAGTCAAAGCTTCGGCCTGCATCTTCGCACACACACACACACACACACACACACACACACACACACACACACACACACACACACACACACACAGTCATGCTTGTAAACACACACCCAGACACCGGTACAGACACAGACAGAACAGGAGTCATCACAGTCTGCAGTGACTCTAATGAGAAGTGAAAGGTATACAGCCAGCCCATTAGAGAGGACTGCTTCAGAGAATAATATTAATCGTCATAACAAGCGTCCTGGAGTGAGCCGACACAGACTCTCTCACTCACACAGACGCACACACGCGTACACACAGACCTGGTGTCACTTCGCTCTAGAAGAATGATTGCTATTTTGGCGGCCCGGCGCTTAAAGTGGCGGCGGTAATTTATGCAACTGACACATCCAGTATGCAAATGTGTGGCCTGGGTGCGGGGCGTCGTGTGTCGCGGCGAAGAGAAACCAGCCGCCTGAATGTCGGAGAACTAAAGTGCAATTATCAGGCTATTACGGCAGGAGGACGGCTGGGAGGGGAAGAATCATACAGTTTTTCTGGAGCGTTAATTTGATTTCTATCAGCGCCGTTCCCTAAGCCTGCCCACCTCCTTTAAAATGCCGGAGGAGAGCAGACGTATGTAGCGTTTCTTTGTTTCACCACAAACCCCTCTCACGTCTTGAATTCTCAGCCGCTATTCCCTCCTCTTTTTTTTTGTGTGTGTGTCTCTAGCTGTCTCCTTCCCGTTTCCTACTTAATCCCTCCAACTTTTGTCTTTATCCCTCTCTCCTCTGGCTGCTCCCTCCCCCCCCCCCACACTCCCTCTCCCTCAGCCTGCTCCTGGTCTAAAGTACAATCTGCAGAGTTACCTTCTTCACACTTCCTCTCAGTCTTTGTCTCTACATCCCGCATTTCGTCATCCCTGCAGCCCTCCTGCCCCAGAATCCCCCCTCAGGCTCCATTCATCTGTCAGTGCAAAAGGGGAGGCATTCTTTGGCAGCCGACAATATCGTCCGAGCATCTGAGCTCTATATGGTGTGTGTGTGTGTGTGTGTGTGTGTGTGTGTGTGTGTGTGTGTGTGTGCCCGTGTTTGGAGTTTGACTGGAAGTATAACTCTCAGATTGAGGGTGTGAAGCTGATGAAATCTCACTCAGACCTCGACAAAATGTAACACAACACCGTCACTTGACAAATGTGCTTCTGTCCGGAAAAAATACTTGATCCAACCGAATTGTGATAAAATCTGACAAGCTAAAGTTTCCATACTTTGACCTTTCACATAAACAGAAGTGTTTCTAAGTCTCAAGCTACATAAACCATTAAAAAACTCACTGGACAATCTGATAAATGCAGATGTTTCCTCTAAAACCCACAAAATGAATCAATTAGGTGAAAATACCTAATATAAAGCCCATGTAGTGACATGGTATCAGTGTAGCTGTTAAAAAGGAGGAATGGTGTGGAGGCTGAGGTCACTACCTGCAGGAGATGTGCCCCGAGGTGCTGCTCAAACATGTCCGTCGCCAGAGAAAGAGCCGATCGTCGGACTGCGGAGGAACAGAAGAGAAACACACTTCAGACATTGAATGATATTTAATTTAAAAACAGTATTAAACAGCAGACATTCTGACTTTTAATATCAGGAAATGTAAAGGTGTACTATTGGTTGAGTTCTACTGAGGCGTCCCAGTGAGTTGAAAAAGTGGAATTCAGCCATCATTCATTTTATTTTTTTCATCTTTTGTTTTCTTTGCGTCTTTCATGAAATTCCGCAGAGGGCCTGTGTGCGTGGAAGCACTATGTCCGAGTCAGTCGCTCCCGGACATTTTTGGGAACTTTCCGTGCCAGTCACCAAGTGAATATGACCAGAGGATATCAATGACAGATGTAAAAATGAAAAAAAAAAAGAATACAAATATCTCGAGATGAAAAACAGGTTTCATATAAGAAAAAGATGCTGATGAGAATGTGAACTTGGAAAAGACAATGAGATTGCAAAGCCTTTGTCGATAAGACCAGACGCCGGTGTTGAAGTGCTGCAAACAAAAACATTTGATTTCCACAGCAGAATGTCTCCGTTATGTCCTGCCTCCATCAGGCTCCACCCAGACGCCCCCCCCACGCCTGAATTACCCTGTTGTGCTGAGCCCGTCTGATCCGGACAATCACCTGCTGCTTTCTTCATATGTGAAAGACAAACTCTCGCTGGACTTCACGTCTGAAAACAGCTCCACTGTGATAAGTCAAAATATCTTCCATGTTTGAAATGTGTGACATTTAAAAATTCTGATTTTAATAGCAACTTCAGGTAGTTTCTTTCAAAGTAGCAGGGTTTGTGGAAGCCTCTTAGTCCCCCTCACTGTTAGACAGATCTGTGAGGGATTGTTCCTAAGTTACAAACTAAAATGTAAAAGGGCTTTGGCCTGGTTCAAATCCCCTCTGTGGATTGTGTTGTTTGTTGTTCTCCACCTCTCTCTCCTCTGATTGTCGGCCATCTGTCGATTGTCACATATCACAAAATGCAGAAGCACAAAATGCCACAAGAAATACTTGTTCGACTCCTTTGAATCCTTTCATTTATATCGGTATAAAATAAAGTAAGAAAAATCACAGGATGGAAATCCATGTGTTCTGTATCTTTGTAAACTTAAAGGTTTCTAAAGTTGACATGAGTTGAACAAGCTCAAAAGAGCTGCGTACTGTAACTTTTTGGACATATACAGTGACCTGCAGGGAGATGAAGTTATATTAATAAACTTGGATGTTAACAAAACTTTGTAAGATTATCCATTATTCACAATAATCTGTAAATCAGACTTGGAGGGGTCTGGAATAATGCTGCGTCTCTGTGACGTCTTTAAATCTGAACTTAACCGAAACGTGAAAGTTGAACCAATCATTGTCTGATAAACAGAAGAATCGACCGGAGCGGTTGTGTCTCTAAAACAACTGAGCATAAGGACGGGTGCCATGTGACACACACCACTCAAAACTGCCGCCATACACGCAAACAAACACACACATGCACACACACACTGATGGTGTCTGCATCGCCACTCTTAATGCATCCCAAACACAAGCTATCAGAGCTGCTTCAGTGCCAAAGTGGTGCTGTTTACCAAGGCAATTACAATCCAAATAGAGTTGGAGGTGGTTAGAGGAGGAGGAGAGGGGGGGGGGGGGGGGGGGGGGGTGCAGATAGGTACGAGAGGAGCAGAGAGGGTACGGCTGGGGAAAATGAGAAAACACTAAGGAAGGCGAGAGTGATCACTTTCTCCGAGGCGAGCGCGGGCACGCCGGGCTGCAGCGACGTGGAAGATTAATTTAGCAATCAGCCGTATTTACTGTTTTATGTCAAAAAGAGGATGTGATGGCTCGCGTGTGCACCTGCGAGTGTGTGATTGGAAAAGTGTGCGCCATATGTGATCTCACTCCACCAGGACTGCTGCTGAGTACAATGTCCCCGCTCCGGCAGAGACAAACTCTGTGTACGTGTGGTTGCATATACGGAGTGTGTGTGTGTGTGTGTGTGTGTGTGGTTGCAGGTGAATATTATGAACGTGTACATGTGTGTGAGTCTGCGTGTGTGACAGAGAGGATCCTCGGATATCTCTAAGTGTGTGTGTTGCTGCAAGGCTGAGGGAAATCAATACACGTTATGACAGGAAAATGAAAGCGCTGCTCTGGGTTACAACTGAACACAGAGGGAGGGTCGGAACACACACACATGCAAACACACACATACATACACACACACACACACACACACTGTCCAGCTGCCTGCCTGTGATGTGGGTTTGGTGAATATAAGAGGGAGGCATTCCATTAGAGCAAAACACACACACCGGCAAATACACACACACACGCACGCACGCACTTTAGGAATACACACAGCAATGCATTCTCATGTACAGACTACACAGCTGCAACATGCCCCACGATTAAATAACACAAATACCCACACTCACACACACACACACACACACACAAGCTCTCTCTCTCCCTCTCTCGCACACACACACACACACAAACGCAAACACACAAACACACATAAATACAGAGTTGCCGGACAAAGCCACAGTGGCATTGTGAGATTGGGGTCCCCCTGTGTGACAGAGTGTGAATATAAATAAGGCAAGTCCATTCAGGGCTATGAAAGGGGGTCTGGTGCTGGGACCCTTCAGCCTCGCCAGTCCCTGGCTGGAGGGGGATGGGGAGCCCCTCTCGCTCCCTGCCTGCCTGTCAGGGTCCCTCCCAGGGCCGGGATGGAGCTGCATCACTGGGGAGTCTGGAGGAAGCAACCCCCATCATGACCATATGAGAATCAATGAAAGTAAACACACATCCACACGTGCACACACCTACAAAACTGATGTCATTTTGGGATTGCCGCACGAACGAAAAGCAACACATTGAAGGAGAGTGTGTGTGTGTGTGTGTGTCCTGGGTTTCGTGCCGCAGATCCCTGGAGGTGTGAAGGTGATGGTGGGTGATCAGTAGTGCTGAGTAGTGTCAGCGGGGCGAAGGATGTGACATGAGGCCAGGAGGGCTGACGGATGAGTCTGCGTGCACACACACACACACACACACACACACACACACACACACACACACACACACATACACATACACAAGCACAAATACACAGAGGACCATTTATTAAAGACTGCCAGGGTACAATAGGGCGGCCAGGAAACCAAAACACCGGCTTTGTGTGTGTGTGGGGGCACACATGCACAAACGTGTGCACATGTGAAGAAAGAGAGTCTCACAGTGGTGTTGGTATATCACTCGAGAACAAAGATCCTTCTGTGATGGTGGTTTCAACCCCTACTTTTACGTGTGTGTTTTGTGTGTGAGTTTGTTGACGTTGCTTGATTTTGTTTTTATATTCAGATATTTTCACTTGTGTAGAAAAATACCTAATTATAAATTAATTTAATGAGGGAAAATGTATCATTGATAGTTTATATAGTTTTACCCTTTGTTCCTATTAGAGATAATAACTACATCTTCACTACAGCATCATTGCAACAACAATTAGGTCAATCAGGAGCAGGAACCTGAGTATTAATAAGATTTAACAGAAGTTGATAAACTGACAGTGTCGCCAGATTATCCAAATGTCTATGGACTTCAAACAGCATTGGTATTAATCCCTCATCTGCCCAAATGAAAACATTGCATTCTTAATTGTGTTGAGTTTTAGTCCTAATTCCTGTGCAAAAGCATAATTGTAAGTTTAGTGCTGCGATACCATCAGTCTCAACAGAAAAGGTCAGATTTAGAGTATCTTTGTACTTTGTACTTTGATATATTGACAAACGTCATTGCACAATAACACAAGCAACTGTTGATCAGTATAATGGTGTGATACTGGCGAAATGAGCATTTCAGAGTCTTTGTGCCATCCTGCATACGTGTGCCGTTCTGCGCATGTATGATACAAACTAAGCCCACTGGGTACCTTTGGGGTAAATTGTAAAACAGGGGACATATTTTTCCCAAAACGTTTGTAAATACACAGTTAGTACCTTCATTCATTAAAAGTAAAATATTGAGATATACAGTCTAGATCTGGATAGGCACACATTCTTTGTTCTTCAGGCTCTGCTCTTCAGCACATTCAATTTGAAAGAAAATAATGGCTCAACAATGGCCCATTTAAGTTGAAGTTGTAATTTGAGTAGGTTTACATCATTATAGAAAGAAATTGCCCTTGTAACACAAGAAGCAAAAGTTCAGGTGTTTAAAAGTCAGTGGACACATGGCTGCTAAATGCTGCTTGGACACCTGAGTGTTAGTTCACTCACAGTGTTACATGTTGTTTCTACATGTGTGTGTGTCCAAATACGCATGGTCTGTATTGTACATATTATTTGTTAGTTGGACAAATGTAGCAGTACTGGAGACTGCTGCTGTGGGAAAACAGGATTATTATCAATTACCTGAACATGAAGTGGATTGAATAGTCTGAATAAACCATTGATTGTTTACAAGCCTGTCTGATTTTCTGATGACTTATTCCATGTTCCAAAATCTCTACTGAGTACAGGATCATAGAAGCAGTGGAGATGGTGGATGTGAATATGTAATCACCCTTTGCACTGTTGAGTCCGTGCACATGCACATGCGTGTGCTGCGTACAGACCTACACGCAGACCTGTGTGCGCACTCGAGTACTTGGATTGCTCCTTTCTGTCACACTCTCATTTCATTAGCTTCCCATGAGTTTGCTGCTGTGAGGTTTAATTTCATTGAGGGAATAGGAGACAGAATGGGACGGGGCGCGATCGGACACGTTAATTAGAGTCTGACTCGCAGGTCAATTCCCCGGGTTTCCCCCGCTCTCCACCAGAAGAAAAGATAGAAATTTCATTTGAATGATTTTCATTATACCTCTGTCTAATACATAATTTAGTCCCACTTAAGTCCATGAGTAATGGCCGCACATACATGAACACACTGCCGAATATTCCCCAACCTTCATGCAGACACACACACACACACACACACACACACCATCTTCGTTTCCTCCCCCACAGTGTCAACCTTTTTAACCAGGTTAAGACGTTGCCATGGGAACCAAACAGATAACAGACACAGTGAACCCCTCCCTCTCTCTCTCTCTCTCTCTCTCTCTCTCTTTCAGTCCCCCCCTACTCTATTGCTGTGTCTCAATTTGCATACGTCCACGTCCACCCTCACACGTGGCATTTTGAGTGTATATGTCAGTGTCGGTCAAAAATCGAGACAAACGGACGCCTCTCAACCTCAACAGCCGCCATCTTTGTCTTCGTAGCGGACTGGGAGGGACCACCACCCTCCATCAATAGCGGACGAGAAAAGGGGGACACGTCATCAGCCCAAACCGGGCTGTAAATCCCCACATCACAAAAAAGAAGGGGCACACACAAGAAATCAAAATAAAAACATTTTAAGTCTCGTGAGGGAAGCAGGCGGCAGGTGTTTTGGCGTGCGACAACGGAGGTGACAGGTTAAGATCTCCGTTTTCGGTGAAGGCGTAGCGGCTGTGATTCGGTGTGTACTGTCAGAAGAGACTCAGCACTTCTCTCTGTCGTCTTACCCATCGAGCTCCCTCGTCATAGTTTCAGGACAACCGCCGCATCACCTGCCAACTTGTTTACTACCATCATCTTGTTTACTACCATCCACATGTGACGTCTCAGCTGTTCACAGAGAGAGAGAGAGAGTGACCCTAATCGCGGCGTCCTTCTTTGGCGCAATTATCTTCTCACGCTGACATCCATCCATCCCTCCCCCCTTTCCTTCCATCTCTCCTCCATCTCCCTCTGTCTCCCCTCCATCGCTCCCTCACTCCTTTCGCGGTCGAACATAATTTGAGTGCAATTAACTTCCCTTAAAAGCCCGGGCCGCTTTAAACGCTGTGAATTAAAGGGGAGGCAGACGCAGGGAGAGCGCGAGGGAGGTGGGGGAGACAGGAGGGAGGTGGCAATGAAAGAAAGAAGAAGAAGAGGGGGAGAGAGAGATTGAGCGAGTGAAGGCAGAAGGAAAGTCAATGTCAGTGCTGTGGAGGAGAGAGGTGTGTTTGACCTCACTCACACAGACAGTAAAACACTTCAGCTGGCCCTGTTGCTGGCACTGACTTGTCATTGTACTGTACCTTATAAAGACTGAAGGGTCTCCAGCTGCTGCACTGCACCTGCTAAAGGCCCAGTCGCTCCACACTGGTGGAAAAAGAACTTACGCAACCAAGAACTATTTTGTTTTGATATAAATTTTCTTTGCTAATTTTCTTCAATAATAAAAGAGAAACAGCTTCATTTAAAATTTCCCAAACTGTAGAAACGTGAAGTTTACACGGTGGATGAAATGATAACTTGAGCTTGTTTATATCCAGTTTCATAACAAGTCACTCACAAAGTTAGGCAGTGTGTAAGTATGGTGTATTATTGATTATAATTGACTGGATTATATATAAAGGTAAAGAAAAACGGTCCCTCTCTGTATATACAGAATCTTGCCTCAAACACAAGCAGTTAGATGATTAAACAGGTTTTAAAGAAGAATTTGCCAGAGGCTAGACATTTGATGGATGACTCGTCTCCTCTTCCTCACACTATCCACTGTAGTTCTGCACACTACTGATCAGGGATGAAGCCACTTTATAGAAGCCTGGATGGTACACCTGCCCGACCAATCGTGAGACGGTCTCAGCTGTCAATCATGACATCTCAACCCGTAACTAAAACCAAACTCACTTGAACAAACATCATTGTTATTAGAGAAACATCTTTAAGAACATTGTATTTGATGTGTACTCTGACTTTGTCCATGTCATCCACCAGTTGACAATGGAGATGCTCTGGCTTCACTTGGGAGGAGCCGTCCTGTCGTCCACCTTTATATTAAGTCTATCATCAGCACACCATGACATCACTGTTGGGTGTGGTCACCCAGTGAAACGGAGCACTTCTAGAGAGCAGAGATGAGGAAGCAGTGAAATCACAGCTTTTTATCTGGGTATTAAGTATCTCTTGAAAAAAATATTGCATTATAAAAAGAAAGGTACTGAACCCCAGACATTCTCCTGAAGTTTTCCAGAGGGTCTGTTTGTTACTCCAGACATTGTTCGGGACATTTTTACCAACATTGCACTCACTCCCTCCAAGTTGTCGTTTGGTAAATCTTGCTGAACTGTGTTTCTTGCCCTGTCAGACTGCTTTGAGCAAAGTTACGTGTTGCTCTCAAACGTCAGTGATTAATGTGGCCAGTACAATCTTCTCACAACCCGTAGAAGCGATAGCCAAAGATCCAAAATGACGGATTTGGTCAAAATATAACCGACTGGGAGTGAATAGATAAAACAAAACTGTCCTTCAAAGCAAAATGTACTCAATATAGAGAGGTTTTGAAATATAAATGATTTCAAACAAAGGAGTTCAGTCCCTGAATGCACTGTGCAAATAGGCGCGCACGCACACACCAAATGGGAATGACCATCGTGGGTCATTTTACTTTTCCTTCTTTCAGCCCTTCCTTTTCGTCCTTCCATAATCTATCTCTCTCTCTCCCTCTCTCTCTCCTCCTACTTCTTCCCCCCCTCTCCTGGTTTCTCAATCTCTCTCTTTCTCTCTGTGAAGGTCATGCAATTGATTTTCCTCTGTCTATTCATTTTTCAAGACTGGCTTTGAAACGTGGGAAGCAGACAAAAGCCACACCGGCCCCTCCCCTACGCTCCATCCCTCTCCTCCGCCCTCCACCTTCCTTCCCCTCGTCCCTCGCTCGTCCAAAAAACCCTCGGACCAGAGGGAGTGTGGAGGAATGCAACCTCCCCCCACCCTCCTCCATCCACGCTCCTCTCCTTCCTCCCCTCTTTTTCTTCCTTTATTCCTTCTACATTAGTCCCTTCCCCTCCTCTCCATCCTCCTCTCCCTTTCAGCTGGATCTCTGACCACATTCCACTAACGGAATTAAAGTCATGCATCACACTTAAAACCCTGCCAATGCATTGTGGGTAGACTTGTTCAAACTGATGTCCAAATTAGCATCGCATTTTCAGCCTCGGCCCCGCTGCGACTGTGTGACCTGCTTGTAGAAATCTCCAAACATTTAATAAACTACGCACACAGCAGATCCCGGCCTCGCCCAGGAAACGCTGAAGATAATTCAGACTGTGACACCGTCCACACCTGGCGCGTGCCACGATTCATTGTGTTCGTCTAATGCCTCACAATGTTCCCGTGACCTTCGCTGCAGCAGAGTTCTATATATTTACAGTTATGGTCCACAGTGCTTCTCATTTTAGTGTGAGCAGCGTACCTCGCATTCGTCTTTCCAGCACACTTCCAGTTCATTCGCAGGACAGCGGCGTAGCTACTACTCCACAGAACAGGTATTTTCCATCAAGGCCACGGAAAAGCCCCGGAACACCGAAGCAAAACAATTCACCATGTGCAGAACGCAGTCAAGGCCGCGGCCGTGTGTGAACACGCTGCTGCATGTGAACACGCTGCTGCATGTGAACACGCTGCAAATCACTCAGACGCTCGGATTGTCCAGCGCTGCGTGGAGGAAGCGTCGGTGGTTTTCTGCAGACCAACAACAGTGTGTGACATTGAACCATGAAAACTGTCGAGTATCAGAAAGTAGAACTGGCAGCTTAATGAGATGTACAGTGTGTACTTTTATAGTATTATTAATACTTTTGTTATTAACATTGTCACTATTATAAACTGGTGCTGCTATTATTAATACAATCATTACATCTATAAAAAATATATTTGATGGCAAAACTATAACTGATACTTGCAGGATCCAGATCTGACACTAATCTACTACAAATATTATTGTAATTGATATTATTATCAACAATATTATTACTATTGTTTAGTGTCAATTTTATGATTGTCATTACTGGTGTTGCTTTAATTAAAAATATCATTACATCCATAAGTTTAATTCTTATACTATTTTCATAAAAACAACCAGTCTGGTTTAAATATTATATAAATAGTCTCTCTCTCTCTCTTCTCTCCCCCTTTCCACCGACCTCTCCTCGCTCTCTCCTCTCACCCCAACCAGTCAAGGGAGAGACCCATACCAAAGTTCTGCACAACCGATGGTCGCTAACCAAGGTATATATACCATCATGCATTGCACTCGGGCCGAGAGACTAGAGGCGGCAGAGCAGCGGGAACAGCCCGACCTGTCGCACAAACAAGTTTATTTCTACATTTAAAGCATTTCTTTCGTTTGCTTGTGAGCTCACTAGTCGTCTACATTGAAGTCACTATATAGTGAAGTAGGGGTTAGTGAATGAGTGAGTGGTTTCAGACACAGCCCCGTTCTGCTCGATTCTTTTTCTCTCCACAGTCACCAGAGTGTTTGATGGTTGTGGGAACTGTTGGGTTTCTCTACAATATTGTAGGTCTCTACCTTACTAAGTAAAGTGCCTTGAGATTAAACAATTTAATTAAATTTGATAGAAAAATAATAATGGCTGAATTCCATTTAGCTTTAAGTATCTTCAGACTCTTTCTTTTCAGCGTAGCACCTCCATTTTTTAAATTGTGGCATCGCTCTCAACAACAATCCCCACAAACGTCAGTATGGTTGAACTTTCTCTGGATTAACTACATTTCGACCCTTCACCAGTATGAATACACTAATGCCCAAAAGCTGCTTCCATTAATATTCAGCACAGAACTGGGAGACGAGTTCAATGTAGCCTTCTTTGATCATAACTTTGCTCATATCAGACTAATTCAGGCAGAATGTGTAGATGGAAGCTTGTGTTAAGACACTATTTTAAACACTAATGCATGAAAAAGCTTGGTATAAAAAAAAAGTTCCATTCCTAAAAATAATAATTAATCCTGCAATGGTGGCTAATGATAGATTAAGAAAACAATGGTCAGAATAGCACCACATGAGGTGTAAATATTCTTTAGAGTCACACAGACAAATAAAAGTGTATATATGTGAGGAAATAAAAACCAAATCCACGTTTTCATTAGAGAATGTCTGGTAAACACCTCCACGCATAAACTCCTCAGCCGCACTGGCTTCCTCAGTGGTTGTTATTTCCAGGCCCAGTAGATGTTGTTACCTCCATCAAAGAGGTTGTGTTTTAATTAATAGTGTTTGATTGTTGGTTTGTTCGTCAGCAGGATTATTAAAAAACTACAGAGCGGGTTTCCATTAAACTTTGCTGAAGAATGGGGCACGGGTCAAGAAGAAGCCATTCAACTTTGGTGCAGATCCAGACAAAGTTAACTTTCTAATATCATATTTTAGATAGGCCTCTTTTTTTTTTACATTTCCACCAGTTTGAAAAGGGAATCAGAATTAGGGACTGATATCTATGTGTGTCTACAATTTGGCAGAGGTATGTTCTCTACTGAGTGACTCTCTAGTTATACAGCTGTTTTTATAATAGATGAGAACATCTAAACAGACCTCAGTGTGTACAATAAGCGGAGTATCCCTTGAAGGATTTTAAGATGCATTTGTTTTGACGTCAGTGTCATCGACACTCAGCTCAACTTACACAATTACATTCATTGTGTCTTATCAGGAATAAGCAGTGAATATTGTATCAAAGCAAATCACACACGTTACACACAAACATGCTTTTTACATTCGCTTATACTCAAATTAAACAACTTCGGCCATGAAAACACACACACACACACACACACACCTCTAATGGTACTGTAGCTGCATCATTTCCCCTCAGTAATAGTAGCAATTAGACAGGCTGTATAATTACACTGTCCTCGTTATATAGTTAATTTCTGTAATTACAAATCGCACCAATAGTTTACTCCCTCTTTGTGTATCATCAAACACACACACACACACACACACACACCCCCCCCCCCCCCCCCCCCCATGGAAAAATCGTTGTATGACTCTATGCACATGTATGTTTACAGGTTTGGGCAGCACGCTCACATACACAGCAGCAGTAATTGCGGTTGCTAATAGAGGAGCAGATAATTGTCCTGGTCTGAACTGAATGTTTTGTGGCGTGGGGCGTCTCTGTGGGCGGGAGTAAGTGGGCAGATCAGACTGCTGAGGATTGCTTTTGACTGAAAGAGAGATGTGAGTTGAAACGTGGTTTGAAACGCGGTTTGTGTCCATTGGCAACACACATCAGCACATTTATCTCTGCTGTGTAATTTTCTTATAGGCCCGAGCTGCAGGAATCATCAGCGGAGAAATGATCCATCACAGCCATGTTTAATTTAAGTCTGCATACTTGCACGCTCCAGTTGTTTGTTTTATTTAAGCCGTTCACAAATTCTAACTCAGTCGACTACTTTCATGACAACTCGATGAAAGGTTTAAACAATGACAAATCCGTCCGCCCCGGACTGTAGCCAAGAGTTTTACAAATATTAAGCTTGTGAGTCTCAGACCAGACAGCAGCTAAAGGCCTGAAATGTTTTCATTATTGGGATTGTCATGTAAATTGAATTTAAATAAATGCTGTTTGCAGACCTCTCCATGTTGCCAGGAATGAAAAAGTGAAGAGAAAAGTGGACCATGATTCTTTTCATGGGCTAAAATCAATCAAATGTAAGTTTATTAAAGTCTCAAGTAAACTGCACTCAACCCATAGTATAAATGAAGAGTGTTAACCCCTCAGTTGACTGACATCCTCAGACAAAGTACATAGGACATGACCCCAGTGTCCACAGAAGTTTCAACGCCATTGTGTCCTACCAACTGTGTTCAGAGACGTTGCAGAACAAATTATAGATGCTACTTAATTCCACATAAGTCAAAGGAAAGATGTGATTAGATGCTAATTCACCTAGGGTGGCGCTGATTGACACAAAGACGAATCCACACAAGTTGACAACGTTGCACGAATCACAATTCTTTTTTAAATGCTTCATAAACATACAGAGACGAAAGTAGAAAAGGGAAAGAGACGGAACCCAGAAACACAGACACGCACCCACAGACGTGGTTGGTGCATCTACAGCCAATAGATTGGCTCTTTGGGAGATTACGCAAAAATAGTTGATTCCAATTTGTGCCAAAGAAATCTGATTTGTTCTTTCTTTTGAAGATGTTTCCCTTCATCTCACCTTTGCTGCAGTTGCCGCCACCCTCCATTAAAGGACTCCAGGGTGGGTCCCCCTGGCTGGCGAAGGTGCGCATGTGCAGGTAGCTGATGGTCAGCCGGATGACCGAGGCTTTGTCCAGCTGGCTGGTGATGGCGCCGGGCAGGGGCAACATCTTGGCCAGCTCAAAGAACTCGAAATTCTCCTTCCCCCGCCGTGACCGCGCCGCATTGCGAGACTTCTCCTTGCGCAGGTTCTGCAGGCTGTGGGCGGGAGGTGGGGTGTATTAATGGTGGACAGGACAAGGGGGGAGAGTGGCATGAAAGGGGAAAGATAGAAATAAAAATGGAAGAAATATATAAATGTGGGGGGGAGAAGAATGAACAAAGGGGAAGAGAAAATAGTCTGGATCAGCACTGTGTGTATGGATGGAGGACACTGGTAAGGCCACTTACTGACCACCTGTTGTTTGATTTGTGCTTTATATAAATGACCTGGTCATCAATCTAGAAAACTCATTTCATAAACACATATGATTGTAATAGGCTTCTGCAATTCAAGTGAAACAATCTCCATTCTTACCCATCTCTTGCAGATTGACCTGGTAATTACAGACAAACGCCCTCCTTCTATCTGGCAGAACAGAGTCCTAATAATGCCATTTGCTCTAAAATCTATATGTGAATTTACACAGACACACACAATCTCTCACTTTCCCTCTCTCCAACCCCCTTGTTCTCCCCCTCTCCCTCCCGCTCTCTCTCATCTGGTCCTGGGCTAGTGAGCTGAAGCCATGATTGAGGGATCAATAGGAGAGGGAGGGCCAGAGTGACAGAGGGGGGCCGGGGCTCAGGTAGCCTGTCTCTCTGATTGGGTATTGACTCTCCTCAATGAGGCCTGAGTGGTGGAATTATGTTGTCACAGCCACTTCACAAATTGTGTCGGTGCCGCACTGGAATAAAGTGTGTGTGTGTGTGTGTGTGCATGTGCATGTGTACGTGAGTGAGAATCAGAGCTGGAGGAGAAAGAACTGGCCTCTCTCCCTCAAGTGTGTATTGTTGATTTTCATCCTAAGAAAGACCACATGTAGTGTGTTTGTGTGTGTGTGTGTGTGTGTGTGAGAGCAAAAGTAAGAAAAACAAAGAAAAGCACTGCACAGCGTGTTTATATGTTTATATCTTAATCAGTTACACAGCCACGATCCCACTGCTGTTCTCTAATAAGGGAAAACAGTGAGTGTTTCTCTGGGTTTGTGTGTGTGTGTGTGTTTGTGTGTGTGTGTGTGTCAATATGTGTTGCGGTCTCACAACACTGCCAGCCTCTGTAACATCTCATTATTATACTGCCTCGACCCCAGCCACCAAGAACAATCAATACACACATTGATTCTGCTTAGTTTTTATATCCGCCTGTAAATGACCGGCCATTAATAATTCCAGCCAAATTTAGTTAATCTCCCAGTAAAGAGGGGGGGGGGGGGGGGGGGGGGGTTGGCAGGTGAGCAACAAAACAGGTTACATGTAGCACCTTCTGCATTGTGTCTCATTGATGGGAAATCCTTCTCCAGGCTGTCAGTGTGTGTGCACGTCTGTGAATACGTGGATTTCACCTTGCAGCGATTAATTCATAGGCATGCATGAAGGCTTATACAGTATCAACCTGTGCGTCTGTGCATGTGTGTGCGTGCCATGTGTCGTGTCTCACCAGGGCAGGGTGGGAGGCTTGGCCAGCAGTCCTTGTAGAAAATCCCACTCCACGCTCACACACTTCCCTTCGCTGACGAACGGCATGGTCGCCATCCTTCTCCCAATCACGTGCCGCCGCTGCCGTTAACGAAGGCTCTGATTGGCCGAGGATGTGACAGACTCAGACCTGGAGACCCACGGCAGAAAGCAGAGGAAGAGGAGAAAGAGAAAAAGAGTTGTTATGCGACATGCTTCAGCGAGACTTTAATTAGCAAACATCACAATTTATTTAACAATCAGCTTCTATTCTACAGTCAATTTCAAAATAATTCGTAGGTCTAGAGTGAGCATGAAGAGTTTCTCTAAATAAAGTTAAACTATAATGGCAATCAATAGATACGCCACGATCCAACAGTCCCCCTAAGAAACCACATTGACATTCACTAGATCCAGACTTCACTCATAGATATCAATACCCGAAATCGAGATTCATGAATTATTCTGAGAAATCAATGAAAATGTCCAAAAAATGTCATCGTTAAAGAAAAGAAAATCCCGATCCACACCCAAAATGTTATGGGTTTTGTCTCGAGTAATGGCAATCGTTTTTTGCGTAATCCTGCTAAATGGTAACTGTAAAATACACCCTAAAAAAATACAGATTTACTTGAATGAAAACCCATCTTGTAATTTCTTACTTCATCAAAAAAGAAAGGAAAAAAATAAGAAAGACAGAAACACGGAAAATTAAGAAAGACAAAGAATGATGAAGTTGATAGAAAGTGATTAGCTGCTGTATTTCTGCTCATAAAGTTCAGTGAATGATCTCAGAGTTAAAGACATGAGACAAAACACTGAGCGTCCTCTGAACTCATAATCGTCTCTAAGGATGAGACACATCATGTCGTCCGCCTCCTGCTCGCCTCCATCACCTCCCTCCTGTAGAGGAAGTTGCCAATATTCCTCCCTGCTCCTCACCCGATTCCCACCCTCCTCCTCTTCCTCCTCCCCTCTGTGCTGTGTTGACATTTAAAGGCCTGGTGTGGCCCCGAGCACCACGGTGTCATGCCCTTGGGCCTGAGATGCCCTCTCTCCCTCTCTCTTACTGCTGCTCGCTCTCTAACTGTCTCTCTCTTTGGCCCGGCTGGGTCAGCACAATCAAGTCAGTGGAGCTTTGCAGAGCGGGCCAGTAGAAATGGATAATGTCTCCAGCTTGAGCATGGTTATGCTGACCTTGGCTAAGAGGGGTCGGCCGAGGCTGGGCCGGATTGGCAGATATCGTTTCGCAAATCCAAGGCTAAAACAGCTAAATCATTAATTGAATGAAACATTCAGCAACATTATGGCATGAAAACGTCTTGGATCAGTTTCAAGAGGCAGCAGAGTCCACGAGGGATTCAACAAAAAGAGAACAGTTGTTGAAAGGGGAGAACAGGTCATTCGCGTAGCTTTAGTTTTATTCTGGACTCAGGCAGAAATAATGAAGCAAAAAGTAAACCAAATATTATGTTTTTTGTTTAAATGGTCCTGGGATCTGTGAGAAAGAGATTGATCAGTGGACACAATGTTTGTGCTTATACATTGAATATTTACTTTCTCCTTCAACCAGGCAGAACCATAGACTGTTTATAAAGATGGACGAAGTGTCTCCACTTCCTACCACTCTCCAGCAATGAAGCTGGATACCACCGCTGCCATCTTGTGCATTTGAAACAATGAGTTTTAAATTGAGTATCGGAGAAGCCTTGTCATGCTGATACACACGCTCGACCAATCAGGAGTCAGTCGCAGCTGTCAATCATGACGTTTCATCCCGTTTTTATAGCATAAAATAACTAGTTAAACTAATCTTACTGGGAAAAATTGTGAACATTTATGGGTGTGATAAAAATAACCTAAGAATGACAGAGACCATACAAAAAACTGTATTTGACGTGTACTTTGAGATCTTTGGTTTGGTCCGTGTCCCATCCACTAAGACGGAGGAGGCAGGACTTAGGATCTATACTGCAGCCAGTCACCATCTTTACATAGAGACTATGTGCAGAGCTCAAAGAGTCTACACCCTGAGCTCAGCAGCTCTGAACTTGCACAATGCACAATGACAACGCTAACATGCTAATATGTAGCAGGTATTAAGTTAACTGTGTTCACCAATATATTTTTCCAAAGTCTTAATACCAATGAACATTTACCTCGATGAAGAAGCATATAAGCTAATGCTAACGTTTTTTGGAAAAACACATTAGTGCAGGAGTAATTGCAGCTTGATTAATTAGAGTTTCTAGCACATGATTGATCGTTAGAGTAATTATCTTGCTGCATTATCAGTTGTTGCTGTTGTTTATTACACGGGATTCAGAGAATTAAAGAAAAATAATCAACCTGCTTATTTGCTATATCGGGTTAAATTGCCAGGCCTATTTTTCACCTTTCCTCAGGACACTTAGAAACAACAAAAACAATGGCGGCTACATACTGGTTTGGTTTGGTTAGCACGGCTATGTTTCGGACTAAATGTAGCATCGCTTCACCACATCCACACACGCTGCTTCACCCAATATTACTTGAACCGCAGCGTTCTTCTCTGGTATTTGACGGATCACTGATTTGGACTTTATCGCCACCTACTGGCCCGACATACTTGTTTGAGCCTTTGAAGTTGTTTCTGTGTTCTAGTCTCTACACAGATATTTAGTAAAACCAAAGATACGTGGATGTGGGAAAAATATCCGTTAAAAAAATATTCCCAGTAGTGAAGATAAGGCCTTACATTGACAGAATATTTTGTCCTATATGAAAACCGGGATGTCTTCCCGTCAGCCTGACAGTCCTCCTTCCAGAGACTCTGGTGAAGAGGAGACGGGGTCGAGCACAGAGCAGAGCACCTCTGTCTAACAGCTTCACCTCTGTCACCTCTCCTCGCTCACCTGGATAAATGCACTACATGCCAAATTAGACTGTGCACGAGAGGACACAGCGATCAAAAGGAGACACAAATTTTCACACAAACCCACATGGCCGCCTCTTTCTCCCCCATCTCATATCTGTATGTTTATCTCTTAATTGACCCTATCTGCGCTTATCTAATCTCCCCCTCCTATCTTTCCGTCTCCACCTATCTCTCCATCTCTCCCTGCGTCTCCCTCTATCTGGACAGACACCGGGGCGTAATGGACAGGGGCCTCCACAGTAATTATTCAATCAGCCTCATAACCTTGTCGCAGGTTGGAGCGGCCCATTAATGCATTCACCCAAATGGACCCCGCCACTTTGACTGCTAATGCTCGGGCTAGCTAGCAGCACAACAGGCTGAATGTCAGAGGTGTCATGGAGACCGGGAGTGTGACACGTTCCCATCAATGGAGCCGAGTCGACTCGTGATGAATGGAAAAGGAAAGTGTGACTTCTGAGAGCGCAGAGGGGACGACTTCAGCGCGCCCACGGCCGTGGAGATCAACCTGCATCAAGTGTGACCGCAGGTGCTGCCGATGTGTTGCTGCAGTGCTACATATTCATAAGTGTGGCGTACTTGTGTGTACACGAGTGTGTGTGTTTGGGACCCCGACCCTATAGAGCCGTGCTCTTCTTGGCACGGTCTCAACATCAGCACAGAGGAGGGCACTGCGGCGAGCGCTCCCAGCCACTGTTTGCCGTGCGTCGCTCTCTGGCTGCTCGCTTGGCTCCCGCTCTGTTTATTTTCAGCAGGGACATTTAATTAGGGCCTCCAGCTGTCAGAGGTTCGTTAGCGTGCCCCTCCCCTCCCCGAGCCACCCCTCCCCTCGGGGAGTCAGGGGCATCAGGCAAATGAACACATTTAAGTCAAAGAGCACGCAGAGAGACAATAGCCCCGCTGCCATGCCACCACCTCCCCTAGGTAGAGACATGGTTGTTTTATGCCTCATCTCCCCGGCCCCTAGGGCCCAATACGGAACCTGGCCAAGACTGTGAATGTGGAGGTGGAGGCAGAGGAGCCCTCACAGCCCACTGGAGACAACGTGCACGCTGCGATCGTGCAAAGGTGAAGAGCACGATGGAGCCCGGCGATGCACAGTTTACAAGAAAAAGAGAACAGCTCCAGGTCTGAGGGTTTTTATGATTCTTTTGATGTCCTCTAAAGTACTGCAAATCTGACAGCGATATATGCGCCTGCATGTAGAAAACCCTTTCCCAGGTTTCTATCCTGTGCATTTTGATAAACTCAAGAAATTACAAGGCAGTTTTCTTGCTCTGACATTTTAGGGGGTATCCTGGTAGCCGGGGG
Organism: Pleuronectes platessa; assembly: GCF_947347685.1. Lineage (NCBI taxonomy): Eukaryota > Metazoa > Chordata > Actinopteri > Pleuronectiformes > Pleuronectidae > Pleuronectes > Pleuronectes platessa. The sequence goes on along the minus strand of NC_070630.1, from coordinate 11,706,141 downwards.
ATAAATATGCAAAAACTGTGATCGTATCGTCTCTGAAGTTTACAACATGCGAGCTGCAATTTGTAACACATCCTCTCCCCAGCATTTACATGAACATGCACAAGCCCCATATGACAAACGTTAACAATTTGAGATATTTGCAACGTTTCCATATTTAAAGTTCTAGGGAGGAAAAACATGCCCACAAACTACTATGAGTTTAGCAGCAGCTGGTAATTCCCAGGGTTTACTGGGAGTACTGGTTTTACTTAATAAACCCTTGTTAATGACAGTTAACAGAGGTCTCTCCCTCTTTCTCCCTCATCCATCTTTAACTATCACCTACCAGAGGTAAAAGTGGAGCACAGGTTCGACAGCGATGTAAGATATTCCTGTGAATAATATTTGATCTAACAGAAGAACAGAGACAGTTCAATATCGTGGAAGATGTAGAAAACATGGTGGGTAATAACATGGACAGAATACTTGATGTAGCTAGTTTTCTATCTCGCCTTTCATGTTGTTGAGTAGTTGTAAATGAGCGTCTGGAGCATCCAGGGAGATGAAGTTTGGTATTCTGGTTGGAGGGCTGAAAACTACTTATCATGCATTACGGCCCGGGTTGGACCTCAGGATTTGGAAGTCAAAAGACTTTTTAATGTACAATTTTTCAGCCGCTGATCAATCGACAGCTGCTGGACATGAAGATCTCTCTGCCTCCTCTCGCTCAGTATTCCACAGTCTGACTCACTCGGCATTCTGCTTCCGTATCAGAGCGCCGGCTGCGGATGACCTTGACGACTCTGGATCATTCCCAACCCAAGGTTCTCTCCAACTCTCAAGGGCCTTGGCGTCAGCCCCCCCGCCCTCGTCCATGCCTCTCCCATCATCCTCAACACCCCCCTCATCTCTCCTAACCCCCTCTTCGCTCCACCCTGGCCCCTGCCTGGGTCATTAATTATCTAATGGAATCAATACAGTGTTAGATTGGACCAGAGTGACCCCACCCGCCCCCAGGTATCTCCGCGATGATGAGGAGGATGAGGAGGGTTTGGAGACAGTGTAAAGGAATGATGATAACAGCTTGTTTGAGAGATCCAGCAGCGTGCAGTCAGCGCGGACCGTCCCTAAACTGGAAGAATACAGAATAAAGAGATCGGCGATAAATAAATTATTAGAGAGGGGGAGAGGGGGGTTGACAGAGACCGGATGGGGGATGGAGAGAGCATAAGTAGAGGCGGAGGGAGGCAAATCAGACAGTAAGAGAGAGGGAGTGAGAGAGAGAGAGAGAGGGAGAAAAATGATGGACGGATAAAGACGTGGTTGGGGGGAAAAAAAGGGAGAGAAAGAGATTTGCTAATGTTCACCCTAGGTAATCAATATCTTTGTCCTCCTCTTTTATTACAGAGAGCTTTGGTGAGCAGGCTTTGATGTCCACTCCTCACGGGCGTGAAGCTACGCACAATCCAATCCATGCCTGTCATAATTATCATCTGCCTCGGCCTGAATACATCCACAAAAGAAACCCTCCACTTCACCTGCGTGGTTTTTACTATGAAGTTGAAAGAGCTTTTGCACAGAACCTCGAATATTTACAGTGTTTACGAGATGAGTTACCTATTTTTCTCAGAATTGGTGTCCAGTGATTTTCTCAAACTGTTTTTTTTTAATGTCTGGCTCAGCATTACAAGTGAATAAAAAGTGTAATAACTAGATGGATGCAGACTTTATTGCAAAAGATGGCATTTTCTGTAAAGATCATAACTTATTTATCGGGACTTCATCTCGAATTTTATTGAAGAGACAGAATAAACAAAATGATATAAACAGAATTGTAATATAAAAAATATACAAACACAATTTTTATGATTTCTTTTTTTTACTATTACCATCTTAAATAACCTAACCATGTATCAAAACTTGTAAAGTAAATTCTGGGGTTGAGTTTTAATGGTTTGGGCATGAAGCTGAAAAAACAAGGTGATAGTACATTTCCACTTCAATAAGAAGAATTGATTAAGATATTTCATCAGAGAAAATTATAAAGTATAACTACAAGTGCAACGCATCTGAAAGTATTGATCGATCCAAATAGCAAACATAAGAAGTTAACTGTCCCTGACCCTTATATCTCTTCTTAAAAGAATAAAATAGGCCAAGACCAAATAATAGCTGCAATCTATTCTGAGGTTAAACACCTCGACCTCTTTGTAAGGCAAGGCTTAAGGTGGAAAGTAGGACTTACAGGAACGTCGATGAAAAAGAAGGAAACTCTTATTTTGAGCACAACAGGAATGTTAATGTGCTTACGCGTTAGCAGAACACTGGTAATAGTCGTATATATAGTGTTTCTTATTTAGTTTTTCCAAAATGAGTGAAAGTTATTAGTGAGGAGACACAAAAGGTAGAACAGAGACAGAAAGTTCGGTCCTCCGCCTGCGGAAGAGTCGGCTAAGTGGATGCAGCTCTCTGTATAAGGCTGAAGACAGTAAATCCACTCCTGCAGGCAGAGACCACATCAGCACTGACCTCCAAATAACCACAGGCCAAAAGAACAGCACACAGGGTCACACACTCCCTCCAACACACACTTACTCACGCACACACAGTCTGTGCACAGGATGCCAGGACTTGAAAGCACACTCTCGTTCCAGACCCCAGCGCAGAGACGTCCACATGTTAATACAGACAGATCAATTAGCATGGTGCAAATGTCAGAGTTCAGAGCCGAGTCAAACTCGTGATAAAAGTTTCACAAGTTGTGTAGGTGTCTCTCAACACACTGGGGAGAACGAGGATACTCGCTGGCCTCATACTGTATTCACACACACGAAGGGCCTGGAGTTTATTCTTTGTTTGAATGATATTATTATTATTATTATTATTATTAGTATTAGTATTAGTTCTGCTTTACGTCACAGCAGAAACCATAGAAGAGAAGAGACGGGGTTAAGTGAGTGTGAGGGAGATTTGCAGAAAGTGGATGCATATACATTGAGTGCACGTCACTGAGAAACTCCTTGTTGTGTTGGAGTGAGTGACTGAGTGAGTGTGAGTGTGAGTGTGTGTGTGTGTGTGTGTGTGTGTGTGTGTGTGTGTGTGTGTGTGTGTGTGTGTGTGTGTGTGTGTGTGTGCATGCACAGGCTGGCGGATCCCTTCAGGCCGGTGTGTGAATGACAGCGGGGGGTTATGTAAGGAGCCACAGCGGGGCCGGAGTGGACAGTCCGACCGGAGATCAGGTCAGCAGAGTGTGACACTAAACACATCTCCCTGACACCACGCTGACACCCTCTGTCACAGACCCACACACTGTCTGTCAACGCTCCTCACACTCACACACGCGCGTGCACGGCGAGAGCAAGGAGTGTGTGAGCGGCTGTCTGTCAACAGCAGACACTGACCACCTTAGTGTGTGTGAGTGTGTAAAAGAGCAACAGAGAGAGACAAAAATATCAAGAGAGGAAGAGGAAGGGAAGGAGAGGACTGCGTCCACCTGAGAACTTGAGTAGAGTCACGTAAAGTGACTGCTGCTGTCGACCAACCAGGATAAAATCAGACATTTAAATGAGTCGCAGAACTTTTCCTTTTTTGTCATGTTCGGTGACTTTTGTGCATCTGAATTTAAGACGTTTACTTAATAACGTGATCACTACTTAAGCACTAAAGAATTTAGCAATAACACAAACAAGCACATAATGACGCTCGAGACATCCAACTACCTTTAATTACACTTCCTTCCTCCGCCTTCGTGTTGTGTGCAGCCTTTGGACGTAACGCTTTCTTTCGAACATTTTTTCAATTTTGTAAAAAAAAAAGATCAGGGTCTGTCACACAGTTGCTGTTCGTGTTGGCATGAGCCGCAGCCCCTTAAATCCAAAAGGAGAAACCTGCGTCTGGGTCTAATAAAAAAGGCCTGAAGGCAGGTCACGACCAAAGCATCCTGCACATGCGAGAAGTGAAACGGATGGAGAGGGCTTATTGGCTCAGAGGGCCGGGGTATAAACTGTACCATGCACATGCGATGACACGGTCTGACCCCGTGTCCTGTCAGCGTTTCTGTGCAAACTTAAGAAATACCCCCCCAAAAAATATTCTCTGGTATTTGGTTACTTAAAAACTGCCCTGAATCAGAATGTGAGTCTAAACAGTAACTCTTTATTATCGTAACATTCTGACGCCGCGCCCTGACACCTGAGAGAGAGATGCTGAGCTGCAGGTAGTTACTTGGAGTGAATTTATCTGAAACACCTGTTTTCTCAGCAGGTGTGTGTGTAAATGATGGTGTTGGTGGAGCAAGGAACACGGCACGGTTTATAGCAAACATAGATTTTGGAGTGACGTTCAGGGAGCGCGTGCAAAATAAACAGTCGACACAAACATCTGCACATGGAGAGAGGCAGATGTGCAAGCAGGAAATCATAAAAAACACCCTTAATATATTTTCTCTTCGACATCATGGGGAAAAAAAATAGTGGCACTATTCTAACTGTTTGACTTTTAGTTCAAAAGTCCAAAATAAGAATACCTGAAAAATTATGACAAAACAAAACCTGTGGACACTGAAATCCTTATGTGACGGTTTGATGTTGTTATTGACGTTGGAGCAGCAGCGAACACAGTCACAGTCATCACAGGCGTCGCCACAGGCACGCTGCCAATGTGGACCACCTGCTGCAAGCACCCTGAAGCCAGCACACGTTACTAAGCCAGTAAACTGTGACCAATTCCTCCTCTGCAGGTGGAGACGGACACGCAGCCGCTCACTCTCTGCGCCTCTATGTGCCCAACTCCAACACACACACGCACACACACACACACACACACACACACACACACACACTCACACACACACTTTAGGCTTTATCAGGAAGTGGAGGTCCATTATTACTCCGGTCATTCAGCACAGAACATACACGTTTATAATTATTTGTCTTATCTGAAAAAGCAAAGGCTGGAGTGTTTGGCAGTGTTTTGTCGGTTTAACTAAACGGATGAAATGCTCAAAGAACTTGTGTAAGAAGCGATAACGATGCCTTCAGGGGAGAACAAACATTCAGTCTAATTATCCGATCAAATGAAACGCGTCGATATTCCTTGATAGCAAAGCTTTAATCTACACTTCTATGTAGAGGTAAACACGTCAATTTGTGTGTTTTTCTGGAATTAAATGTAGATTTAATCGTTCAGTCAAAACAGAAATTAAGCGACCAAATCTAAAATACAGCTCCTCATTCTGAATTACATTTTGTGGTTTGTCTTTTAAGGAAAAACATGATTTGACTTTTATATTACTGGTAATTTTATCAGTTGCAAATTTAATAAATATGAAACATTAGGGTTTCTGTCCTAATTGAGACACAGCTAAAAGTTCTCACCACACCCTGATATTCTATCTCAGGTGAAGTAATTCAGGATTAGATTTCTACAAAATACAATAAGACTTTGTCAATCCATCTCCATCATGATTTGCAAAATAATAAGTGAAGCAACAGATTAAAAATTAAGATCAGTGTTAATCTGACAGCAGGAATCTGACTTCAGGTGTCTGTGAGGAAATCAAAAGAGACTGGCAAAGTGTGTTTACACTACTGCATGTGTGTACAAGTGTGAGAGTGTGTGTGTGTGTGTGCTGACCGTAACTTGTCAGATTATCTACTCACCTGACGGACATTTCCAGCTTTCAGTCTGCTGCTGTTGATCTGATCCACTTTGTCTCTCTCCTCTTCTTCCTCTCTTCTTCTCCTCCTCCTCCTCCTCCTCCTCTTCTCCGGTGCCCCGTCTCTGCCCTGGCAGTGTCCCCCCTCCACCACCTCCTCCTACTCCACCAGCACCTCAGGCTTAAACACAGCAAACAGACACGGTGCGTGTGAGCCAAGGGGGCTGGGACAGGGGCAGCGTCAATCCCCCTCACTTTCACAAAAGCCGTGGCCGCGCTGCCGGACACATCATGGACTCCCGTAGCAAGAGTGTGTGTGTGAAGGAGAGAGAGACAGTGAGTGTCCGTGTGTGTGTGTGTTTGTTTGTGTGTGTGTGTGTGTCTGTGTGTGAGTGGGGCTAGATGATGTAGCTCTCCTTGGCTCTCAGACTCACTTCACTAACACTCTGCTCCGCTGCCTCTTGGAGATGGACTCGGATTAGGACACAGCCAGTGTGAGAATCTCTTTCTCGCTCTCTCCCTCTCCCTCTCTCACTCCATCTCTCTTGCTCCCTCTCTCGCTCCCTCTCTCTCCAGCCGACATGCTCCCTCCCACCCTTCCTCTCTCCCGCTCACTCATTCACTCTCCTCGCTGAGCTTCTTTCTTTTCATTTCCTCTTGGGAAAGCCGTGCACACCAGTTGTCTCTGCCTTCAGCTGCTCCCTCTCTCTCCCTCCCTCTCTCTCTCCCTCTCTCAGTCACTAGTAAATATAAAAGGCATGCTTGTACAGCCCCTCGCCTCAGTCTCTCTCCGGCTCTCCCTCCCTAACTCGCTGTGTCTCATGCTTTCGTTTACCCCCACCTCTCGGTGCCCCCCTCACTTTCTTTCTCACTGTCAAAGCTGCCTTTCAAATGCTGATTAGCAGCCGGAGAGAGAGAGAGAGAGAGAGAGAGAGAGAGAGAGAGGGGGGAGAGAGAGAGAGAGAGAGCGGAGGAGAGCGAGCGAGAGAGGGAGGATGACTGAAACAAGTGAGAGATTCCATCACATCCCAACGTAAACTGTGACTCCTGTCGGCCCCCCCCCCCCCCCCCCCCCCCCCCCCCCCCCCACACACACACACTTGTTTTTGCCACTTGGGAGGACACAGCATTGACTTATACGAATTCCTGCAGCCTAACCCTCAACTGAAAAAAATACCTCACGTTTAACATTGTGGAGAACATATTTCTCATAATTAAATAGCATAAAAATAACAATTTCAATAACAATTCTAGTTTTCCCTCCTCATTTTCAGTTGTTGTTTCTCAGCCTCAGGGAAATGTTACCAGATCATTTAGACAGTTTTCTGATCCGTTCAAGGTTCAGAGTTCAATGTTTTAATTCATGTTAAACCTACACCAGTCTTCTTCCACTATTGAAAATGATGACTGATTGACTCTACAGGTTTAGGAACAACTCGGTACACATACATAAGGAGAACATTTCTCAACTATTGTCCTTAAATGGAGAGAAAAAGTAGCGTCTTATTTCTACACGTGTAAAAGTACAGAAGTCTAAAGAGCAAAGTAAAGTTAAGCCAAAGATCTCATTATACAGAAAATATGATAAGATTACTATTAACAGTAGAGGTAGAGCAAATAGAGTCCAATGGATTTTCCGATATATATTGGCCGATACAAACCTTTCGCAGACATATGGTTGTATGTCTATCGATATATGCCCAATATGAAAAATGTGATCTTAGAGAAATAACACAATTGTTGTAGAGTTCAGTATTTGAGTCGAATATTAGTCTGTAAAGTAACAATAGTTATTAAACAAGCTAAATCCCTTTTCTCTGTAATGTAGTGGAGTAATTATATGAAACAGCATGATGCCAGATTGCTCGAGCTTACTGTCCGACTGGCAGAGTCCCCTTCTCTCAAAAGCACCAAAGATGGTTTAATTCTCACTGTAAGTCAATCAGCTAGGATCTTAAGATGCTTCTGGGAGACAGGGCCAGGATGTTGTTTTTAAAGATTTCTCTACAAAACAACCCTCTGCCTTTTCATAACATATCTCTACCATTGAGCCATCCTGTGATATTAATGCAGAGGCGGCAGCTTTCAATTAGGCCTGATTGGTCTTTCAAGTGTTACTTCACCATTAAGTTTTGACCGGCGTGGGAATTCAAAAAGTGCCTGGGAGGCGGAGCTAACACACACACACACACACAACACCCCTCCACGCACAAACATACACAACATACTTGCTAAAGCTCAGTTATCTAGGTTTTCTAGTTATACGCGACGGCTCCAGTAGCAGCACACACACTTTTTTTCGACAGTAATCTCACCTGAAGTAAAGGCTTCTCAAATCCGGGGTTTAATGACGCCCCAGACCAAGGTGGTCCCGAGTCAGGCTGAAACAGCAGAGACGATACCACGTCTGAGGAGCGGCGTGGTCCCTCGCCCTCGAGCCTTTTATAAATTTGGTAATAAATGTGATTTTAAAACCAGAATTAATTACCCGGGAACAGCCTAATAATTTAGTTTACAACTCAAAAACACAATAAAGTTTGCAGCATCACTTTGAACATAAGAAGAAAAACTTGTTTAAAGTGGACTTATGGGTTAAATTTTGATATTGAGATGATATTTTCGAGGGTCTACCTTTACTTTAGAATTACTAAATGTTGATGGAAGCCTCTATAAAATTAATGGTCTGCAACATTTAACGGTCCGCAGCCTTCCAGTGAAATAGTCTATAAAGTTGCATTAAATAAAAACCAGAGTACGAGTGCCTCAACATAACACCAGTCCTTATAGGTTTTTATATTCCACTGTATGAACTGTGTGCACAACCTTTAGAGTCAACATGTGCTCAGACCCACAGCCACATAAACACACAGAAAAACAACATATATACGATCACAGATCCACACGCACACACATGCAAGCGAATACGTGAACAAATAATCACACTCAGAGACTCACTGAAGTACTCTCTCTCTCTCCCTCCCTCCCTCCCTCCATCTCTCCCTCCCTCCTCTCCTCTGTTCGTTCCCCTTGCCCTCAAACACTACTCAGAATATTGATACATCACTCCCTCCTCCTTTTTCTCTCTCTCTCTCTCTCTCCGCCTCTCCCCCCCTCTCTCTCTCCCTCCATCACTCACTTTCTCTACTGAATACTGATAGGCTGTCTACTCCGTGGTCTGAGTTTCAAATCTCTTTCTCTCTCTCCCTCCCTCACGCTTCCCTCCATCGCTGCACCCGCTACGGCAGGAGAAAAAAAAACCCAGCAACATAAAGGAGGAAACAGCAGAAGTTAATGCACTGAGGTAGACATAAATTCACTTAAGTACCATTTCAGATTATGTCAAGCTAAAAATGGGCTTAACATTGTGGAGAGGAGGGTGAAGGGGGGGAGGGGGGGGGGGTGACAGAGGGAGAAAAGTGCCGCTTTTGGTCGGCGGAAACTGGCCGAGCGGCTCGCAGCACCGTGGTGAACAGGCAGCCGGCAACAAAGGGGGAAAGACGTGTGAAAAGTTCAGGCAAATGAAGACGCATTCAGTGTTTCTCTTTTTTTTACTCCTCCTGGGTCTGACTCCCACCCTCCCGTCTCATTGTTGGGCATGTCGGCTGTGGCGCGGCCGAGGGGGAGAAGAAGGGAGTGAATGAGGTCGTCAAAGAGTCCCAGCGAGCCCCCTCCACTTCACACACACACACGCACACGCACACACACACACACACACACACACTCAAGAGCTTGAAACAACTGAGAGCAGGAGACGGTGACAATAAGAGAAACAGAAAATGTCCTGCTTTTCTCAATCGGATGGGAAGGTGGAAGGACCTTTCAGGGTGTTTGTGTGTTTAAGTGTGTGTAAGTGTAAGTGTGTGTCTGCATGGGTAACAGAGTTTGTGTGTGTGTGTGTGGGTTAGTGTGTCTCGTCTCTTTGGAGGAGGCTTTCTGTCTGCATTAGAAGTGCAGCGCGTCTGAGACACTGGGAGAGGGAGTATGTGATTTTGTCCTCCAAGTCTTCCCCAGGCGTCCTTGAAGAAGACTTGCAGGGAATATCTGACTGTGAGTGTGTGTGTGTGTGTGTGAGTGTGTGAGTGTGTCTGTGTGTGTGTGAGTGTGTGAGTGTGTGTGTGTGTGTGAGAGCGCTCTCAGGCGTGGTTTAGAACCGGAGGCTTGCCTCGCGGAGAGGTATTACAGGTGTTCCCTTCACAACCCAGGGTGCTCTTCGAAGTCACACAAAACCACAACCTGAGGCTGATGGAGAATTAATGTGATGAAAATGAAAAGTAATTGAATCAAGTGGGTAAATTAAAAAATAAATCATTAGTCAGTGCTTATGTGTGTTTGTGATGCGTGTGCATCAGCACATGCATGTGGAAGGGCGTGTGACGGCGGCTGCAGGCAGCGAGACGGTCACACCCACGTCTGACCTTGTTTCCCTGCCTGTCTACAGATGCTATTGGTTGTGGTCGTTCAGTGTATCGACTGAAATCTGCCTTCTCAGAGACTCACTTCAAACGATCCAGTGACAGAAGACATGTTTCAAAACTTTAACATCTTTAGAGTGGAAATAACATATTCAAACTTCCTCAATTGAAAGGAAAGATTCTGAAAAATGGAAAAAACTTTTTTCCTCATCATTAAGAGTTTTGTACTCCCTCATATCGCCCTGACTACTTCAATAAAGATCTAATGCCAACTTATTTGCCGATCAAGTATTGTATAAGGTCTTATCTCCTGCTGGTACAAACTGGAGAATATGGATAAAATAAGAGGAAGAGAACTAATTGGTCTGATGTGTAAATACTGTGTAATCTTTATTTTCAGTCTGTGAGCTTGTTACTGGTTTTTCAGGGATCACAGGTCACTGCTGTTTACTCAAACACACAAAAGCTGAGGTCACTAAACAATACAGGGAACAGCTCCAGTCAGTTTCAGGTTTGAGACTGATCAGATTTATAACCACAGACTCTCTGTGAAACCTGGCCGACTCCTTCACAGCTAAAACACACTGCGAGTGTGCGGTGAATGAAAATGAAGCCGCTCTGCTGAAATGCTTCCAAAAATAAACCAGACGATATCAGACACATGCACACATATTTACATTTGATCCAAACATACTGTGTCTTAATCTATGGATCACACAAAGAATAGCCACAGGCTTTTTTCTACGGACAACACCGTGTCAGTGACATGTCTGTTAGAGTTCATTCAGCCTGAAACTGCTGTTTAAATGTGATAAATAGAGATAAGATGGTAAAAAGGTAACACTGATAAGAATTTGTACTGTGTTGTTGAATGTTTTATGAGTCTAGTCTGGGATTTATTTGATACAGAACAAGACTGAGTCACTGGACCAGATTGAATAAGATTGGACCTTGGCATTGTGGGTCAGAATTGGATGTAAGGGAGAGAAGTGCAGTCCAAAGTAACTAAGTTTTGCTCTTAGTCCAACAGGCGCACCAGGATAGACTCTTAATGGACATTGGGAACTTTGTGGTTCAGTCTGCTCAGTTCAGTCAGAGTGTGAAAGGTGACCAGGGTCTAGACCAGCGGATCCAAACTTACCCTGACTAAAGGGGGCTGGTCTCAGTCTGGATCAAACCACGGTTTATTGGATATGACCAATGCAAGTTGAGACAGCATATAACCAATAGAAGAGTAAAAAGAAGCGGAGGAGGCTCACAGGTCTTTGCCTCCCACGATGTAAAGTTTTAACGATGTGGATGTTCTTTTGTATTATTACCATAACGTTAAATGAGTGAAATAAACAAAGTGAACCAGTTCATTCATTTTCTTGAATTCAATGTGGAACACTTTTTATTATGCACTTTATTCTGAAATGTTGACAAAGACAATAGACAACCGGCCGATGTGAGATGAAAGCCCGTCTATAAACCGATCAAAGTCAAGCCTACGTAGTTGTGGACAGGACGGTCATTGGTCATTTCTCTCCATGTGATTCATTTGTGTACATTTAACTTTTAACTGAAAGAAAGTTACCAGTTAACTTTGCTGTTCATTGCATTTTCTGTGCAGAAACACAGGGATTTCCAAAGCATCAGTTTAATCTACAACGTCAAAATCTATCGAGATCTGCGAGATCGGCCGATGTTCTCGTCTCACTGAGGAGAAGTAGAAACTTGACATCTGTGTTTCATAACTCCACCCGTGCAGCCGCCGGCAGATCAAGACAGATCAAGTCCATCCTGAACGCACCTATTGCTTCAGCTGGAACTGGACTCGGAGCTTAAAGTGAGAACAAACAGCTAAAAAATCCATAAATCAGAAGGAGAACCTCAGTCCAAATTTCTCTAAAACTGTTTTTGTTTCAGACAATATATTGAAAGATTTCTTTGCAACCATGAAATCATTTTTTCTGATCTCTTTTCAGTTGAGACGTAACACTGCTACACAGACTCATCTGCTGTCAGCCTGATATTTAAGACTATACAAATCTAGCGTAGCAGAACACAACATTTACGTCACCTTCCCCTACAGCGACTCACAGCCATGATAAGTATGAATGGTTGTTCAAAGATAACTGCCAAAGAGGAGATAATATTCCAAATCTATCAGACAATAATTCTTTGAGGCCATGCGGCTATTAAGGAGCCATTCCATCTTTTGTTGCGTACGCTCCTCCATATTTCATTGAGATGCATATCTGCCTTTCACACTGTCTGCCTGCTCCGCTATTCTCTATTCAACAGTGACCCATTGCTCCCTGCCATACAATCCCTCACCTTTCTGGGCTTAAAAGTAATTACCACTTTAATTTGCTGTCCGCTTTTGTGCATGCCTGAGTGTATCTGTAACTGACTGGGGTGTGTGTCTGTGCGTGTGTGCGTGCGTGTGACGTGGGGGGGGGCAGGGGTTCATGTGTGCATACAGGAGGCAATGGAGTGAATGTGTTCATATACATGTGATTAAAACTGAAATAGTCAATATATTATTAGTTTAGATTGAGCCGAAAAAGGCAAGTTAACTGCCATTGATCAACCGAAGGTAACACTAGTTTTTCCTTTTAGCATCTTTGCTGCTTTAGTTTTCGACACCATTGCAGAGAAGAATTTTATCAGGTGGGAAAAACCAGTGGACTAGCTTACTGGTTAACAGTGTGTTGTTCCTTCATCATGCGTTACAGCAGGTATGACAGTTAAAAGGCAACAGAGATCAAACATTCAATAATAGTCAATAATATATATATAACATATATATTTACATTTTAATTAAGAATTTTAACATTTCTTATTTTATTTTAATTCAAAGAACATGAATACAAATTTACTGTAATTAGAAGATTTAGTGTTTTCATGTTGTGTGTGACCATTAATGTTACATACATGTTTGTGAATGCTGCATCAGCGTTTGGTCTCTGGAGTACAGGCACATAAAATATGTATTCAAAGGCATGTGTGTATGTAAATGTTCTAATGTTTTTTGTGCGTTTTGTTTATGCATCTTTGAACAGAAATTGTGTGCATGTTATTTGTGCGCACCTAAAAGTGGAAGTGAATGTGTGTTTTTGTAGTTTTTAAATGTGTATGCGTGTGTGTTCATGGTTATCCTCCCATTGGCCCAATTACTCCAGAACCAAACTCCCTCTGCTTCCCCCGCTTCCCCCCTAAAATCCCTCACCCCTCTCACCTCACGGTCCCAGCGGTGGACCCCCCTAACACCCCAACCTTCCACCCCCCCGCCTTGCATCCCTGCATCGCCAGATTGCCCATTACAATACACCTGACCCCCTCATGAGGACCTCCACCACCTCCACCTCCTCTCGTCCCTGCAAGTCCCGCGTAGATCTTCACCAAGTTGTCCCCCCACTTTGTCCATCTCCTCCCGTCATCTTGTCTTTCTCCTCCTTCATTTACCCCTTTAACTCCTCCTTTTGCCCCCCCCTCCATCCTCCCTCATCTCTCCCCCCTCTTCATTGCTCCATTCTTCCCCCTCTGCCCTCCCCAGTCCCAGGTGAGCTGACGACACAAGGAGAGCAGAAACACTTGGCGAATATTAATGGTTTGATCTGAATATTAATAAACCATGCATCTTAATGATCTTTAAAAAAACACACACATGCACACAAAGAGCCACAGTCAAGCACTATATACAGCCAGGATACGCGTGTACACACACACAGACAAAGAGAAAGGCCTATATGCTCGCGCACACAGACACACACATACACACACTAAAAGAAAGGCCTATACACACACACACACACACACACACACACACACACACACACACACACACACACACACACACACACACACACACACACACACACACACACACACACACACACACACACACACACACACACACACACACACACACACACACACACACACACCGAGCTGAACTATCTGTCCTGCACACTGTAGATTAGTTAAAACAAGCCCTTATCCTCCGACTTGCTGTTTAAATGCTGGGCATCACGTTCAAGACAAATGCGTTGTCGTTTTTTTCCCTCTCAGTAAATGAAGACACCTCTCCTTTCCCACGTCCTTCTCCTCTATCTCCTCCTGTTGCTCTCTTCATTTTCTTTTTATCTCTTTCTACTTGTTTAGTTCGGGCGGCCCTCCTCCCCTCCCTCCACCTCTCACGGTTGCTTCACTAACCCGCCACCCCTCCTCACCCCTCTCCCATTCCTCTTTACCCTCTCCCTCCCCGTTCTTTTCTCCCACCCTCTCCCTCACTCTATCACTTTCTCACTAGATTACCCCATCTCTCTCCCTCTCTCCCAGCCTCACCTACTCGATATTCCAGCCTTGTTCTCCTGCAGTCTCCAGCACAACTTTTTGACCCACTTCCTCTCCCCTCCCTGGCCCCCTGATCAAAGCCTGCAGGACGGCATCGCCTTGGGCAGAGGAGAGGGAGAGCGCGAGATGGGGGGATGAAGGGATCCGAGTCGAGAGAAGAGAGGAAGAGACAGATAGAGAAGGGGATAGAGCGGCACGAGAGAGGGGGAACAGAGAGATCACAAGGACGGGGAAGAGGAGCCAGGTGCCCTCTCAGCCCAAGGACAAAAGCTCTTCCTGGCTGATCACACACACACACAGTGAGTCCTGTCAGCGCCGTCAGTCCTGCTCATGTACGCTGTCTGTGACGCCGGCGTTGACATTAATGTGGCCCGATAAAAAAATACATTTTTTTTCCTCTCTCCCTGCGACTCAAACCCCCAAAACAGCTCAACTTTACAAGCGATGGCCATTAAAATTCAACAGGATGTTTAATAAATTACACTTTCAGATTACATGTTGTCCCATCTTGTTATTCTGTTTTGCATTCAGGCGTTGCACAGGTGAGCGCGCTGACAGTGTGTATCTGTATCTCCGCGGGTGTCAGTCACAGTGTAAACTCTACTTCTTACCGAGTCAATTTGACCTGAATGTTTTATTTTCTTAAAACAAGCGATTAAATAATCATGTTATGTTTATTTTTTACTTACCAGTTCATTCAGTAAAGCTGGATTTTTCTATATTTTACAGCATAAAACGTCCTTCTCCTTTTTCTCGGAAGACACTTGCGCCGAGAAAATTACGACAGTTCATTACAAATGATTTGCGGCGACCTCTACTAATTCAAATAAGTGTTTCAGGACTCAGTTATGGACAGGAGTGATTTGATAAAGGTGGAGTTGTCTCGCGGTGCGCAGCCTTTCCTCTCGGCGGAGTCGTTATAATTTAAAGAGTCTGCGTCTGGACTTGGGACAGAAGATCTGTCCATCCCTGTGGCCTTGTCGGCTGGGCAGTCAGGGCGGGCGGCGAGGACGGAGGAACACCAGCCCATTTGTACCCAGAGCGAGGTGGCGTGTACGTTAACATTCCCCGCGCATCCCGACAAAGAGCACTAATTATAAATAAATTAGGGACACGACACGGTGTGCCACAGGGGGACCAGCCAGAGCAGTCACAGAATAGAGAGACTGATAGAGAGAGAAGAGGGTGTGTAAAAGAAACAGAAAGGAGGATTGGGGGGGGAGAAGGAGGAGGAGAGGAGAAGACAGAGGAGAGCAGACAGGAGAGAGTTGCCAATGACATAGAGGAGCAAGTAGGAGAAGAAAGTAGATAAGAAAATAGAGGAATGGAGCACGGGGAGGCCTGGGGATAGAGGAAGTGAAGGGGAGGGGAGGGGATACAAGGCCTGAATTCTCAAAATATAGCTTGAACAAACATCTACTGCCAAAGACCTGACAAGACTCTCTCTAGATGACACGGGCAGAGCAATATGTTTGAAAAGAGATAGAAAAAGGTGGCAGGGAAATTAACAACCGAAATGAAACAGAGGGAGGCAGCATCGGAAAATAAATAGACGCGATACAAGATGAACCCTTCAGGAAACACTAAGTAGAAAAAAATTTGCATTTGCTCCGTATCTGTTAGGATGCAACTTTTAGGATTAAATAATACAAATCAGATTAAATAAATACTACGCAATCATCGTAAAGTGGCGATATCTAGCAAAGTGTTCTACACACACTAGTAGTCAACACTCCCTACCTGTCACTCAAGCTTATCTGAGAGGACTTGTCAACCAAGCAAGTGCATGTCAAGAGACTGCCGCATGTGTGTGTGTGTGTGTGTGTGTGTGTGTGTGTGTGTGTGTGTGTGTGTGTGTTTGTGTTTGTGGAAAGAAGAGATCTGTTTCTGTCCATGCGCACAGGTGTGTGTGTGTGTGTGTGTGTGTGTGTGTGTGTTCACGGGCGCACACGTGCTCACGCCTGTGTTTGTTTGTTGCACGGTGTGTGTGTGTGTGTGTGTGTGGAGTAAGTGTCTGAGCGGCGCCGGGAGAGCACCACGCCGCTATCTAAATGGATCACACTTCAGAGTGTGCCACCATTTCTCAGAAGCTGCCATCTCCGTGCAGACAGACAGACAGAAACACAGACAGAGGTAGTTTTTGGCGGGGGTGGGTGGGGTGACGTGGGGTGGGGTGGCGTGTTGTGGGGGGCTGAGCGGGGCTGAGCCGACTTGCTCCACACTCAAGGTTACGTCCTGCCTGAAGTTGAGAACTGATGACTGTCGCCACGGCAGAAAAACACCCGCCGTCTTTCCTCGCGGGGCATTTCTCCGTGGGACGCGCCGTGAATGTGTCTTAAATGATGGAGGGACAAACCTGCCCGCATGATGAAGCCGGGAGACATTCATCGTCTCTGAACAACTGCTTTGTGTCCCTCGCTAGGGCCACGGCTCAGAGCTGACGGGCGGGGGGGGGGAGGTCAGAGGTCAGCCGACTGTGACACAGACAGAGAGAGGTCGGCGGACTGACCCGCGATCGGCCCCTGACATAGTGACCCCCCCCGCTGACACGGCAGGTAGTCATGGCTACTGAGCTGCAGACAAACATGGTGACAGAATAAAACTTAAAGGGGGGGGGGGGGGGGGGCTGCAGGAAAGAGGTACAAAAATGAATAATATGCGATTCCACTCATATCTCTCACTCACACACACACACACACACACACACACACAACAACCCATTAACATCATCATCACACACGCACTTGATTTGCAGAACCAACACCCGCACACGGTTCTTCAAGGTGCAAATAACAGGATGGCGTCAGGGTCCCCCATTATCAAAGTCCACGCTCGTGTCTATAGTCTCTAAACTTTCTGTGCGAAGGAGAGTTGAAGAAGAAGAAGAAAGGTAAAGAGAGGGGGGGGGGGGGGGGGAGAGGAGCAGCTTGTTGCATTAGCATTCCGGCAGCAGAGAGGCTGTCTGTTTGCCTCTGGCAGCAGCCGAGAGAGGGGGACACTCTCTGCATCCTCACACAGCCCGTCTATCTCTCCCTCTGTCACTGTCTATCTCTCCCTCTGTCTGTCTCTGCCTGTCTCCCTCTCTCGGCGCGCCGCTCTGCCTGTCTGTTACGTTCCCTCGCTCCACGCCGCCACTTCCTGTCACCGTTTTTCTCCACTCTGGACAATTTTTACCTCCGCTCTTTTCGTAGCGGTCCATCTTTCCCATTTTATAATTTCTGTTTTGACCCTTTCCCCCCCCACACACACACCTCACAGTCTCCCCAAGTGACGACGCTATTCGCTCACAGAGAAAACCCAAAGGCTTGAGCCTGAGGGCCACAGGGGAGTCCTGAGGCTGCAGTTCATCCTGTAGCTTGACGCTGACACTTCAAACCTATTTGTTTCCCTGTATGTTTACCAGGTTTACCCACGTGTGTATCCATTGAATGAATAAATACACATTCAAACATGCACAATTAAACATTGTGTGCTATTGAACACACACTCTCACTGGCGCAGACGCTGTTTCACGCAGCCAGTCACATCTGTTATGATCGCCTCATTAGATCCTTGCGTTACAACCATAAATGTCACAGACAATTTGTGAGGGTTAATCTGAATTAGAAATTCAATATTAAACCGTGTGTGACCACGTCTTCAATGTAAATACAGTTGTACGGCCCGGCGTCGCAGGAAGTCAGTTAAGCGCAAAGGCCCCCCCGCTGTTGCCATGGTGACTTTAATAAACACAGCCTTGACCATTCCAGATACATGCAGATACATCAAAAGCGATCCATTAAATAGTATCATGTTCACTCTCAATTATTCATTGAATGTATTAAAGGTTGCATTTTTGCATTAATTATTAAACGTAATTCCTGCTGTAAATGAACATAAGGAGAAATGGAGGAGCACGGCCGAGGCAGAGCGTTCAATTTAATCTCCTACACTCAGACTGTAGGTCTGAGGAGAAGAAGAAGAAAGAAGATGTCCCCTCTCCAGCTTATCTGGGCTGGAGGATGACAGCATGTGGACAAATGTACTGTGTCGTCCATAAGGAGCGGAGCAGTGATTACATCGTTCTGGTTCTGTTCTCAGAATTGGATCTGAAATGAGGTTCAAGTCTCGACCTTCAGCTTTTAGCCTTCAAGGGTGTTTGAATCCATATTAGATGAAAAGTGTTTCGTTGGCATTTTCCCTATGTGGGACAGCACAGGGGCAGCAGGACTATAATAAAAAGCACAATGCTCAGGCTTTTGGAATATTTGTGAGTGGACTGATCCAAACTATCACGTCTTTCCTTTGTTGGAGACCAGACTGAAATCTGAAAACCTCAGAGACTAACTAAATTAAAGTGGATGCAGGAAAAAATTCCCCATGTTGATATAAAATGTCTGAGGTCTCTGGCCCTGAACAAAATTCGTACATATCACAAATTCGTACATTCACATTTAAGACTCCTATCACGATTGGTTTCCTTCACATAAAGGTTCAATCTTCATGGAGCAGGTTCCTTTTTGTTGACTGTGTTCACCACCATCTGGGTTAAAGCTGTTTGCTGAAGATGTAAGATCATTCTGATATGGATAAAATCTGTGATTCACAGAGATTTAATGAAAAAGATTTTTAAAAGCTGCAGTTTTAACTATTTAACAATTATTTCAAGAAGACAGTGTTTTCCTTCTGTCTTCAAACACGTCTGGGAGGGTTCGTTCACTCGTGCCTCTGCCTCCCACTGCGCAACTGTAGGGAAACAGTTACAGTTAATCTTATATGAATTTTATCACTTCGTTAAGGTTGAACTAGAATCCTAATAAGATAATACACAAGCCATGGCTGAGCAATCCGCTTATGATTGTCTAGTCCTCAGTAGAAAACTAAAAGATACAAGTGGTCTGATAACCTTTGTCATTTAGGTTATCAGTCCACTTCTTTCATAACCTCCTTGGCTGATGTTGTGAAATTAAAATCCAATTTGACTGAGTTTAACATAGTAGCCTCCTAGAACAATAAAAGTAAAAGAAAAAAATGATGTTAAATGATGTAACCCATAACATACAAACTAAAAACAGTGCAGAGCCCAACAACACAAATATGGGCTCCATCCCACCACATCCAGCCTGCACTGTTTGTTCAGGTGTGTGCCCCCATTTGACTTGAATTACAACTTCTCCAGACCCAGTCTGTCGCTCTCTCTGAAACGAAAGACCTCAAACATTTAGAGAACTCAACTTTGGTCTGCATTCTCTTCTGGATTATGTGAAGATCCAGCAGTTTACTGTCGCCCTCTCCCTGAAAACAATGAGCCAGACTGCAAGACAGTGACTACGGCTTAAAAACACATTCAGACGACAATGAAAAAAAAAGAAGCCTTAAATGAAAACCTTCTATCAAGATGGAAGGAAATCAGCGTATCAGTATGATGAGTACTCACCATAATACTCTGAAGATTACCCTGCTTTATCAAATTTAATTAGATTATAAAGGCTTAGCCTCTGAGTAGCTGCGGGTGAGTGAATCACATGCTGTTCGGGAGCTGAGCTGCAGCCAAGCCAACTTCTTACTGTAGCCAGTGAGACCAAATGCATTCAAACAAATTAATAGTCCATTAAATAAAAGCTAAACTCAGCCAGCTAATAGTGCCTTAAGAGCACATTAGCATTAGCAGAGAACGGACACTCGTTTGTCTCATAGGGCAGCGGGAGGAGTTAGCGGCTGTGGAGATTCTTTTCCTTACATATATGGGGCATCTGGAGGTCTGTCCCCCCAACAACACTGTGAGTGATGCTTTGACCTCAGCCCAACACGATCAATTCCTTGGTTTCTTCTTTTCCTCCCTCTTTCTTTCCTCCTCACGCATTGTCACTGAAACTCATCCCTCTCATTTAAAAGCTGCTGCATTTCCCTCGTCTCAATTAATCTCACTCTTTCCCTCCGTTTGCCCTTCTTGCTTTTCCTTTCCTCGCATCCCTGCATCCATCTTGTTGCGGTCCTCCCCCTTCCTCTTTGCCCTTCCCCCCCCAGGCCCAGCCACTACTCTGGTATTCCCAAAGTCATCAGCAATCAGACATCTTCAATGGATTAATTACACCGTCCTCACACGCGGCTCGACCGAGCATCCACGCTCCCCGGCTCCTCCGACCCAGATGCTCCCTCCTCACCTCCGCCCACTGGCAGAGCCTCCGACGCTTTCTTCTCGCCCTCTTTTCATCTCTTTCTTCCACTAAACCTCTACCTTCAACTCAGGACCCCGACCCAACCGCCCCGCTCTCTAAGAATGACCACAGCAGTTGTCCTCGTCCTCTCTGGGCCTGCGGAGCCTCGCTAATTGGACATTGATTGGTGGGGCCCTCTCCATGATCTCCCCTGAATATCGGGATCACACTAATTGAAGAATTAACTTGGTTGAGACTTGAACCACGGAGAAGGAAGAGGGAGAAAGGTAAATACAGACAAAACGCTTCAGCTTAAAGAAAAGCGATACGGTTCGCGCAGGGGTGTAACCAGGTGCACGCACGGGCACTCATGTACAAAATGAGGAAAAGACATAAGACATAAATCGGTATAGACACTTTGCCACATGGTGGGATTCACGAAATGCTGCACTGATCATTGTTGTCTGATATAGAGTAACTTCAACCGGTGAAGCAGAGGTTTACCAGTTTACCTACCGGCCTCTCTTTATTTTGAGCACAAACACACACAGTCTCCTTTTCTCACTCCACACACAGAAACACGCACACACCCACTTCGCATCAATCACGGATCCCAGACCATAACCCCCAAAAGCGTGAGTGCTGCTTTGAGTCATTCTAAAATCATGATGGATGACAACTTCCCAAAGCAATCCCTCTGCGTGCCAGCATCATTTAACTAAAGGCATCAACCTGCCCCAGCCAATAGCACTCCTCCATTTCCCCAGACTCAGAGCGCCGGACTTCGTCTTTCAAACCCCCCTAACATGATTCTGGCAAAAAAAAAGAAAAATAACAGTCCCCCCCCCCCCCCACCCCCCCCGAGGTGACGTATGCAGGATGCCACAGAGGGATGAGTTTCACCCAAGCTCCTGATCATGAATCCCTTTTCACGAGCGGCGAGGACGTGAGATGAGGCGGCGAGGAGGTTAAGCTGACCTCAGGCTCACGCTTTCCCGAGCAGGCTTACCCCCGGAGTGCGAGATGACAAAACATTTAGCCCGCTCTCGCTCGCAGCTCACTGACAGGCGGAAACAAAAGAGCATCCTCGGAGGAATTCAAAATCATTGAATGAATGTCAATTAATTTCACAAGACAGAGTTGAATTGATTAGAATATAAAACAATCTTTCTCGAAAGCAAAAGGGAATTGATGTCCAAGGCCTTCAAACAGCGAGAGGGGGAAGACAGAAAAACGACAAAATGAAAGAAAGACAGATGATGCTGTGTGTGTATGTGTGCATGTGCTTGTGTGCCCAGGTGCCCAAGCACATGCACACATACACACACAGCATGTTGTGTGTGAGTGTATGTGTGTGTGAGCTCAGCAGTTGTGTTGCACGCTTGGTTGGCAGGGTGTGTGTAAAGTAATTAACATGATAGGCTCCCTCTCAGCCTGATAGCCTGTTCCCTGCAGCGAGGTCGTTCAGCAGACACCTGAGCTGTGTCTTAGACACAACCCTGGATCACATCTCTAATACACACACACACACATGAATGCACGCACAAGCACGCACGCACGCACACACACACACACACATACACACACTCACTCACTCACTCACATACACAAACACACACCAGCGCCTGGCACTGACAAATGCTTTAAACATACAGCCATCAGCAGGAATGACATGGTACAGTAGAATATTGCATGATAGCTGACAAGCAGTTCATTCGATATGAAACTGGCATTTCTTAATTCAGTCAGTCAATCATACAGACAACATGCAAAACGATGTATTCAACAGACGTGTGGCAGCAAAACTAACACACTGTCAAGGCTGCATCATGTGGATATTTTGTTTATTTTTAATAATAAATAAATCTAAGATGTTCGTCATGCACATCTGGATCTGACCTAGAAGATGCATTCTGATATATTTATTCTTTGTCTAATATTGTAATGTATTAAAGATTAGATACAAGAATAGATTTCCAGTTGGAGAAAGTCTGAAGAAAGTCCAGAGGCTCTTAATCGGACATTTGAGTTCAGACAGGAACGTCCTGCTGAGAAGCTGTGGAGGATCTCTGGAGAACGTGTCTGGAAGCAGCTTCATAGCAACCCAGTCTCATCAGAAAACGTTCAATGGCAACGTTGGTCCACTTGGAACGACGTTACCATCTCACAATCTGGCCTCTCAGATTGTGAGATGGTAACATTTAGTCCTCCCATTGTTTTGCATTGGCGTGTTCTCACGTCACGTGACTCTCAAGCTCCCGTCTGCGGAGAGGAAAACATGGCGGAGATTCCTTGTTTTTTCAGATAAAAATATAATTTTGTAACTTAGTTTGGGCATAAAAATACATTCTGACACCATTTCTAGCGAGAAATGTGCTCTTTGCTTCCACACTCTTCAGCCAGTTCGTGCTTATGATAAATATTTTAATAGTTATCACGCATGTGTTTATCGTTGCTATGACGGTTGCCATGCCACCACGGCGCAGCGTGGTGTTTAAATCACAGTCCCTGTGGTGTCCTTCAGTGATCGTGAATGTTATTCATGTTATATAATAGTAATATTTGAGGCTAGATAACATCTCTAATGAGAAGGAACCTGCGAGTCTGCTCATACCGAGGCCGGCCCGAGTGCGCGAGCCGAGCGGCCCGAGTGCGCGAGCCGAGCGGCCCGAGTGCGCGAGCCGAGCGGCCCGAGTGCGCGAGCCGAGCGGCCCGAGTGCGCGAGCCGAGCGGCCCGAGTGCGCGAGCCGAGCGGCCCGAGTGCGCGAGCCGAGCGGCCCGAGTGCGCGAGCCGAGCGGCCCGAGTGCGCGAGCCGAGCGGCCCGAGTGCGCGAGCCGAGCGGCCCGAGTGCGCGAGCCGAGCGGCCCGAGCGGCCCGAGCGGCCCGAGCGGCCCGAGCGGCGCGAGCCGAGCGGCCCGAGTGCGCGAGCAGAGCGGCCCGAGTGCGCGAGCGGACATGACGTGTGGCTGTCGTAAAAACCCTATTTGTAAACAACCAGTCCTTTAACTAAGCGCTACGTCATAAACACGGCGCGCTTGGAAGACCACGATGTCATCTTCCTTCTGTCAGGTAAGTAGTTTATTGTTTTTAAAGATCGTTACGATCTAGGTTTACAGTCCGAGTGCGGAGAGAGTCCGTCAATCCACACTATGGACGCTGTTCATCAGCTAATACGCCATTGTTAGCCACATGCTTCAGCCCAAGGTAGCCTGTGCTACCTGGGAGGTAGCACATTGTTGTTGAAACCAGTTCAAGACGCTTAGCTCATCATTGAGGGACGCTACAATATAAATATAAACATGAATTTGATTTATGAATGCTTTAGATTAATAAGGAGTGTATTTCTCTACTATTACTCCACAATATCAGTTGTTTCATTTTATAAAACAATTGCTATGTTCTGTTTTTTAATCAAGGAGGATCCCAGTGAAGCTACAGGAGTTTCATTAACGTCAACAACTTGGACCGAACGGTTTGTTTTGCTTGATGAAGAGCAGGAAGGGCAGCCTGGAGAGAAAGAGAAGCCGGGTTGAGCCCACTACCATCATCCACGTACCACGAGGAAGATGAGGGAGAGAAATGATCCTACCATTAAAGAGGTACTTTTAAGTTACATACCAGAAACACCATTTTATATAATGTGCTAAATATACATTTTATTACATCCCCAAAGTACGCTTGCTGAAATACAAGTTTATATCACACTGAAAGAATTTTGATCAATCATGCTTCCCTGCTGTGATTGTTTAACTGGGAAAACAACTTTTTCCACAGGAAGGCAAGTAAATTTAAGGAATACATGTGCAAAGTTTTCCTCTGTTATGTATAATGATGACCCCCATCAAACATAATGTTAGCAATATTTACACCTTTTAATTTATACTGATTATTTCTGTCTACATGTGTGAATTTGCCTTCATTAGTTTCAGAAAAGAGCGATGATGTATCGGTCAGTGGGCAGCAGCACGAGACTCCGCAAACTAGTCTGTAAGCAAAGCAGACGAAGGCATCGAGGTTGCGGCCTGCCATCATTGTTATTTTTGCTTAAAGGGCCGAATATGTTTCATGCAGGAATATTAGCATTTCCCTTATATCTACCAAAACTGCTTGTTTCCCAGACTGCAGTTTTGTTTTGATCCGATGTGGTGTGCAAATACAACCGTATCTGCAATGGGTTGTGGGGCATTAACATTTGTAACTCTAATTTTGTTTTGACAGACTGTGAAAAGAACGTTGAGAACATCACCACTCTACAGGAAGACACAGTCCAGTAATGGGTGTCAGAATTTCAGTAGTGAACGACAGGTACTGTGGAAAAATGTGTGTCATTGTTGTACAATGTCCTTTGACTCTGTTTACACAACGTTAACACAAAAAGGTTTGATTGTAAACTGATATTGGTATGAATTCATGTTATTCTCCTCTTCACAAGAAACAAACAATCCAAATTACCTGCAGAAAGCCCTTGATGGACGCTTCAGCTGCATCGTCAGACTGGCCAGACAGCAAGATGCCAACTTTAATGCCAATTTATTTGTGTAACATTCTGTGACCAAATGTATAGATAACTTTTTGTAGATTGTAAAAAAGATAACCCATTTATTAAAAAAAAACTACACTAGAATTATCGCACTGCGTTGTATGACTCCGCTAACCAATGCAATGTCCGTCTACATATTTCTACATATTTTCTCTCGTATAAATGACACTGTATCTCTTGACAACTGAAACCATAAGATGAGGTCAGTGTGGCCTTGACCTTTTGACTTTAACACAAATACACAGTTAGACAATCCGAAAACATACAGTTATGCCAAAATATATTTTGTTTCACATTCTAGATGGCATAAGCAGAGACATCAACTCAGGAAAAATATTTCTGTAGAAAAGAAAGCCCTGTACGTGTGTACGTATGTATACATACACACGTACAAACGCACTATTGAGACGTTTTGTTTTTTATCATATATTCTCAGGAAGGACTGATGCATTTACTGAGACGGGACGTGAGGGCCTACTCTGCGTGCTCAGAGTTCAAGCCCAGCAGGCTGCAGCGGTCCTGACATATTCCGGAACAGCAGCACAGTCTTTGGATGACTCCTCTGAAGATGAAACATGGCGAGGTACTTCTCCACTGATGAAGAACTGTGAGGGCTGTGATTAGCTACACTCTCTTGCTACAAGGCTACTCTTGCTACTCCCTGGCAGCCTTAGGAAGGCATTAGCTTGCTGTTGGGTAGCTGTTAGCTTCAGCATTTTTAGTTTTTAGCGGCCTGTGTGACGTTTATGTTTAAAACCAAAAAATCAGAGGGAACCATCTTCATAATTTAACACTATGGTTTGTTTGTGTGTCCTTCAGTTCTTCTCAAGAGAAGCAGTACAGGTGTGCCTCAGCTCCACGGTCCCTCCTGCAACCTCCGCTTCTGATGCTAACCTCATGTCTCCATCACACCAAGCAGCAGACCTGGATTGACAGACCTTTCTCCAGAGCTGCCCCCTCCCTCTGAAACCCCCCTCTCCAAAACACTATTTGTGTAGTTTTTAAAGTATTTTTTGCATGAGAATTGTTGATCATAACATTTCCAGCAGATGCCTTAATGTAATGTTTGTGCACAATAAATTACATTGATCATAACATATTGCTATTTCCTTGCACTTCTACACCATGATATTGTCAGATAAGATGCTGATTACATTAAAGCAGTGAATGCTCTTCTTTAAGCAACATAAACACACAATGATCCAATGGATCGGAAGTAGAATGGGCACATTACATTCTGTAGAGAATGCCTCAGTAATTGAAGTCAGAAAATAACTTTCTTTATCTGAGGTTCCAGTCATTTATAGTCACAGCAAAGCACACAGGTCTGGTTGTCTAGGGACACCCATATCATATTGTTTAAGATGTGTAACATCAAGTTTATGTATCAGTGCAAAATACATACCGTCATTAGTCAGGAGTTAACTCTTGTTTACACTAAATTTAGGTGACCCAGATGTTTCACAATGCAATCTGATAAGGTCTTATGAGAAACATTCTTAACATTAAAGAAATGAACACAGAGGATAGCAGTAGATGTTTGACTCAAATCAGTAGCTGGTAATCAGCAGCCTGACTTTTTCAAACACATTAATACCACAATGAATGAGGCAGGGATTATCTATCAGAAATCAACTATATCGTCACATTAGGTTTCTCTTGAGCTCATTGGAATTACCTTCACATTCCACTCACTGTCACCTGAACCATACTGTTGTTTCTGTATCTACAGTGACTTTTAGGAAAACATGTATAAAGCAATGTATAAACAATAATACATCTTATTTATATAGAGCTTTTCAAGAAGTGCAAGTACTTAACTGAGGGACAGCTTATACAAACAATATATATGTCTTAAATCCATGTGATGGGACAGCCTCTCACTTGGATGTAAACCAATTTTAAAACACATTTACTTATACTGGAGATCTTTTAAATTAATGTCCCAGAAATGATTTCTGATGGAAAACCCCTGCCTCATTCATTGTAGTATTAATGTGTTTGAATAAGTCAGGCCGCTGATTATCAGCTACGGATTGAAGTCAAACATCTACTGCTATCCTCTGTGTTCATTTCTTTAATGTTAAGAATGTTTCTCATAAGACCTTATCAGATGCATTGTGAAACATCTGGGTCACCTAAATTTAGTGTAAACAAGAGAGTTAACTCTTGACTAATGACGGTATGTATTTTGCACTTATACATAAACTTGATGTTACACATCTTAAACAATATGATATGGGTGTCCCTAGACAACCAGACCTGTGTGATTTGCTGTGACTATAAATGACTGGAACCTCAGATAAAGAAAGTTATTTTCTGACTTCAATTACTGAGGCATTCTCTACAGAATGTAATGTGCCCATTCTACTTCCGATCCATTGGATCATTGTGTGTTTATGTTGCTTAAAGAAGAGCATTCACTGCTTTAATGTAATCAGCATCTTATCTGACAATATCATGGTGTAGAAGTGCAAGGAAATAGCAATATGTTATGATCAATGTCATTTATTGTGCACAAACATTACATTAAGGCATCTGCTGGAAATGTTATGATCAACAATTCTCATGCAAAAAATACTTTAAAAACTACACAAATAGTGTTTTGGAGAGGGGGGTTTCAGAGGGAGGGGGCAGCTCTGGAGAAAGGTCTGTCAATCCAGGTCTGCTGCTTGGTGTGATGGAGACATGAGGTTAGCATCAGGAGCGGAGGTTGCAGGAGGGACCGTGGAGCTGAGGCACACCTGTACTGCTTCTCTTGAGAAGAACTGAAGGACACACAAACAAACCATAGTGTTAAATTATGAAGATGGTTCCCTCTGATTTTTTGGTTTTAAACATAAACGTCACACAGGCCGCTAAAAACTAAAAATGCTGAAGCTAACAGCTACCCAACAGCAAGCTAATGCCTTCCTAAGGCTGCCAGGGAGTAGCAAGAGTAGCCTTGTAGCAAGAGAGTGTAGCTAATCACAGCCCTCACAGTTCTTCATCAGTGGAGAAGTACCTCGCCATGTTTCATCTTCAGAGGAGTCATCCAAAGACTGTGCTGCTGTTCCGGAATATGTCAGGACCGCTGCAGCCTGCTGGGCTTGAACTCTGAGCACGCAGAGTAGGCCCTCACGTCCCGTCTCAGTAAATGCATCAGTCCTTCCTGAGAATATATGATAAAAAACCAAACGTCTCAATAGTGCGTTTGTACGTGTGTATGTATACATACGTACACACGTACAGGGCTTTCTTTTCTACAGAAATATTTTTCCTGAGTTGATGTCTCTGCTTATGCCATCTAGAATGTGAAACAAAATATATTTTGGCATAACTGTATGTTTTCGGATTGTCTAACTGTGTATTTGTGTTAAAGTCAAAAGGTCAAGGCCACACTGACCTCATCTTATGGTTTCAGTTGTCAAGAGACACAGTGTCATTTATACGAGAGAAAATATGTAGAAATATGTAGACGGACATTGCACTGGTTAGCGGAGTCATACAACGCAGTGCGGTAATTCTAGTGTAGTTTTTTTTTAATAAATGGGTTATTTTTTTTACAATCTACAAAAAGTTATCTATACATTTGGTCACAGAATGTTACACAAATAAATTGGCATTAAAGTTGGCATCTTGCTGTCTGGCCAGTCTGACGATGCAGCTGAAGCGTCCATCAAGGGCTTTCTGCAGGTAATTTGGATTGTTTGTTTCTTGTGAAGAGGAGAATAACATGAATTCATACCAATATCAGTTTACAATCAAACCTTTTTGTGTTAACCTTGTGTAAACAGAGTCAAAGGACATTGTACAACAATGACACACATTTTTCCACAGTACCTGTCGTTCACTACTGAAATTCTGACACCCATTACTGGACTGTGTCTTCCTGTAGAGTGGTGATGTTCTCAACGTTCTTTTCACAGTCTGTCAAAACAAAATTAGAGTTACAAATGTTAATGCCCCACAACCCATTGCAGATACGGTTGTATTTGCACACCACATCGGATCAAAACAAAACTGCAGTCTGGGAAACAAGCAGTTTTGGTAGATATAAGGGAAATGCTAATATTCCTGCATGAAACATATTCGGCCCTTTAAGCAAAAATAACAATGATGGCAGGCCGCAACCTCGATGCCTTCGTCTGCTTTGCTTACAGACTAGTTTGCGGAGTCTCGTGCTGCCGCCCACTGACCGATACATCATCGCTCTTTTCTGAAACTAATGAAGGCAAATTCACACATGTAGACAGAAATAATCAGTATAAATTAAAAGGTGTAAATATTGCTAACATTATGTTTGATGGGGGTCATCATTATACATAACAGAGGAAAACTTTGCACATGTATTCCTTAAATTTACTTGCCTTCCTGAGGAAAAAGTTGTTTTCCCAGTTAAACAATCACAGCAGGGAAGCATGATTGATCAAAATTCTTTCAGTGTGATATAAACTTGTATTTCAGCAAGCGTACTTTGGGGATGTAATAAAATGTATATTTAGCACATTATATAAAATGGTGTTTCTGGTATGTAACTTAAAAGTACCTCTTTAATGGTAGGATCATTTCTCTCCCTCATCTTCCTCGTGGTACGTGGATGATGGTAGTGGGCTCAACCCGGCTTCTCTTTCTCTCCAGGCTGCCCTTCCTGCTCTTCATCAAGCAAAACAAACCGTTCGGTCCAAGTTGTTGACGTTAATGAAACTCCTGTAGCTTCACTGGGATCCTCCTTGATTAAAAAACAGAACATAGCAATTGTTTTATAAAATGAAACAACTGATATTGTGGAGTAATAGTAGAGAAATACACTCCTTATTAATCTAAAGCATTCATAAATCAAATTCATGTTTATATTTATATTGTAGCGTCCCTCAATGATGAGCTAAGCGTCTTGAACTGGTTTCAACAACAATGTATTCACCTCCCAGGTAGCACAGGCTACCTTGGGCTGAAGCATGTGGCTAACAATGGCGTATTAGCTGATGAACAGCGTCCATAGTGTGGATTGACGGACTCTCTCCGCACTCGGACTGTAAACCTAGATCGTAACGATCTTTAAAAACAATAAACTACTTACCTGACAGAAGGAAGATGACATCGTGGTCTTCCAAGCGCGCCGTGTTTATGACGTAGCGCTTAGTTAAAGGACTGGTTGTTTACAAATAGGGTTTTTACGACAGCCACACGTCATGTCCGCTCGCGCACTCGGGCCGCTCGGCTCGCGCACTCGGGCCGCTCGGCTCGCGCCGCTCGGGCCGCTCGGGCCGCTCGGGCCGCTCGGTTCGCGCCGCTCGGGCCGCTCGGCTCGCGCACTCGGGCCGGCCTCGGTATGAACAGACTCGCAGGTTCCTTCTCATTAGAGATGTTATCTAGCCTCAAATATTACTATTATATAACATGAATAACATTCACGATCACTGAAGGACACCACAGGGACTGTGATTTAAACACCAAGCTGCGCCGTGGTGGCATGGCAACCGTCATAGCAACGATAAAAACATGCGTGATAACTATTAAAATATTTATCTTAAGCACGAACTGGCTGAAGACTGTGGAAGCAAAGAGCACATTTCTCGCTAGAAATGGTGTCAGAATGTATTTTTATGCCCAAACTAAGTTACAAAATTATATTTTTATCTGAAAAAACAAGGAATCTCCGCCATGTTTTCCTCTCCGCAGACGGGAGCTTGAGAGTCACATGACGTGAGAACACGCCAATGCAAAACAATGGGAGGACTAAATGTTACCATCTCACAATCTGAGAGGCCAGATTGTGAGATGGTAACGTCGTTCCAAGTGGACCAACGTTGCCATTGAACGTTTTCTGATGAGACTGGGTTGTTCATAGTGACGCACCCACATGAACCTGCAGCTTCTCTCGGCCTCATGAGCTTTGCTGCAAGTTCCGGTTCATTGTTTAACTGTACGAGCCACAACTTTGCTTTTGGTTCACCATCACTGGTCTCTGAATCTTTTTCTGATGCAGCAAGAAGTGTTTTTTAACATAAAAACTAAAATAAAGACACAGTAAGCTTCTACCCTGTGAACTAGAACAAGGGGGATACTTCGCAGCTCCGGAGTCAAACTTGGTCTTGACGGGGGAAACCATGCACGTATGAGTCGTAACTGAAAATATGTTAATTTTACCAAACTGCAAAGGAAACCATAATAGAGACAGAGAGACTGACTGAATGTCAGCAGCTTACATAGTTCAATCACAGCAGGTGAACTCAATGTCCCTGACCTGTGAACCATCACCAAGTTCACCTAATACGTATTAAGTCCTTACAGCAATCACAACTGGATTTCTCTGTTCCAAAGTACAAAGTACAAATGAATCATGCCGAGTCAGACTCCAGTGAGTAAGTGCAAAATATAATTACCTTCAGAATGTGCATCAAATTGCTTCAAGGTGAAATTATCCCATTTTATCCAAACATGTTTTTAATGAGTGATGCATTCAAAAAAGATAAGGAGTTAAATTGATCCAATCTATACCTACAAAAGAAATATGAAAAAGCAGTAAGTCAGTATGAAAGTAAATATGACATTTAAAAATAATGAATAACTTTTCAAAAGTCATCAAAGTATGTTGTGTTGCAAGATTCTGTTCAGACAGAAATGTGCAACGCAAGTATAGAAATAACTGTGAAGCCTCTCTGGACTACAGACTGGTGTAATGATCTGTGAGGTATAAACTTGTTCAACTAATAAGACAAACAAAGATGAGGCGACTATAAATCTCTATGTTGGGGTTAATATGAGGTCCTATACGACCACTGGTGGCTGACAATATCCTTCCCTTTTAATTCTTTCGTACAATCTATTGTTTCCCTCCTCTTCATCCCTCGTCACCCCAAGACCTTCGCTCTGGTCCTCTAATCCTAAACCTGAGACCCCCAAACACCCCCTTCAGCCCCACACAGCCCTCATTTGCTGGGGGATTAGAGCGGGGGCACAGAGGTCAGAGTGAGGCCACCACCAGAGACCCTAAAAGAGAAGAAATGCACACACACCAGGGACGGCGGCAGCAGGAATACACGGGCAAACACACACACATTAGCATTGTGTGAACCCTGCACGCATGACACTGCTTTAAAAGCCGGCATTATGTATTCACATACTGTAGGTGTGTAGGCCGGATCCACATCCCCAGGCACGCTCTGAAACAGACACACATTTGCATGAGCATGTGCAGAACTCAATAAAATGACCTTAACTCTCGAACTCCAAAAAAATACAAATAGATGTTTGTGCGACTTTATAAAAACAGGACCAAAAAACTTCAGAGTGAAAGAGAGAGAGAGAAGGAGGGAAGACAGCTGATAAATCGCAGCAGCTCCGAGGCGGCATGAAACGCACCTTCGCAAAGAAATCTAAGTGAGAAAGAAAGACAGGAGGGAGAGTTAGCGAGAGAAGAAAAGTGATTGTCAGAGAGAGAAGAAGCATCAGTCTGAAAACTTCTAAAGAAGGCCCTGCTCTGGGTTTTAAATGCTCTCCTCCCTCTATCACTCCCTCTCTCTTCCCACTTTCCTCTCATCCCTTTCATGAATTAAAAGCACGGCCGGTCTGTGGGGAGAAGCATAGTTAATTCCGATCAGATCTCCTCCTCCCCTCTCTCCGCCTCCCCCCCCACACCCTCCTCCCCTCCTCCCTGGGCGATGGTTGCCGTGCAGTCTGACAGACGGAGATGGGATCTGACAGTAAACAGGCGTGTGGATGCCCGGCTCGTGATTGACACGTAGGCAGGTCGGCGGGGGCCCGCCCCCCTCCTAATCCTGCCCTGTCAGCTCTAATTGGGGAGGTGGGGCTCCATGTCACCAAGGTGACTGATTGACAGGACCCCAGCTTTGCATAGATATGAGGGAAAGGTGGGGAGGTTCACGCAAGGCATAACACGGTTAACACTACTATACTGCTAATAGAGATATGTGTGTGCATACGTGTGTGTGTGTGTGTGTATGTGTGTGTATGCGTGTGTATGTGTGTGTGTGTGTGTGTGTGTGTGCACTGAAGCACATTCACAGACGCCCAGATGCAGGTGAACACTCTCAAGAACATGGCTGAGCACACAAATAAACCTACCACAATAACCATGAGCAAAATCAACATGCACACAAGACATCCGAGTGCACACACACACCCTCTCTTGACATGCTGTGATGAAGAGCAGAGGGTTGTAAACGCTACAAGCGTTGAGATACCAGACGCAAAGGTCTTCACCATGTCGAGGCCAATGAAAGACAGGGCGGGGGGGTGAGACACTTTGCTATGACACCTCCACCCGTGCATACGCAAACGTACGTGCTAATGTGTTGAATGAAAAACTGTGTGTGAGTAAATGTGTTGGCCTGATGCCTTTAGGACACATTTGATGTTCGGTGGGTCTCATCTCAACGCTGCATCCCGATAAGATAGAAAAGATAGAAAACCAGGGGCCAGCGGTTCATCCTCTGGGTACCATGAATACTTGTACAAAATGGTCTCAACAATATTAGCTGCTGAGATGTGTCTGTCTGACTGACAGGCCGACATTACGTCATTCTTTCCGTAACCAATTACTAGAAAAGTGGTTCACCCACTGGTTTGTGTGCTGCCGTTTTTAAGCCTCAAGTTTGGCATTTTGTCCGGCGCCATCTTGATTTTCTGAAACCAGAAGGAACCATATTTAACATCACGGCGCCCACTTTCACCAGCAACCTGCACCAACTGGTCTAAAGTAGATGTGAGACAGTTTCCACGCCCTAATATAGACTGAACTGAATTGTATATTATACTCTAAATAAGACCAATATTAACGAAATGAACATCATGCTGTATTGAAGAAGAGTTGAAACTAGTGGCTATGATTCTAAACTCTGTATGAAAATGTTTACGGACGTTGAGAAGTAGCATCATTTCTCCATAGATTTCTATAGAATCTGATTTCTATTTGCAACCAGTGGAGTCGCCCCCTGTTGGTCAATCGAGAGAATACAGGTTTCAGGTACTTTCCGGACCCGGAGTCTACATCTACTTTTCTAAACAGTCTATTTGGATAGCCCTTATGAAGTGTATTTTAAGTAAATTATAGGATGCTATAAAATTGGGTAAAACGTATTGATTGTAAATTGGTCTGAAGGGTATTTCCTACTCTCTCACTTTTTTTAGACTTCTCTTGTCAAATTGTGAATGTAAAAAAAAGTATAGATCTAAAAATGATCAATATGTAAAAATCTGGAAACGAAAAATCCCTGTAGTTAAGTTGCTCAGTCTCACAGAAATGTACAACTCATGATGAGGGGTCACAAGTTGATCATGTTACTTTATTTTAATGGCTGGGAACCACTGAGACCATCAAATCATCTGCTCCCAGGCATACCAGCTTGTAAAGCTAATTATAAATTGTTAATTGTATAACAATATAGCCATTATCTTTTACGTATGAATTTATTTTAGTGATGGTGTGCGTGTGATTGCATGCGTGCACGTGAGTGTGTACGTGCCTGTGTGTGCATTGGGTGCGTTTTGATTGACAGCTGCCACTGACCTGTGCCAGTCAGAGTGCCATGCTGCGGGGCGGCGGGGTCGATCGCTACAGAGACGACCTTCGCCCTCATCTGCATCCTGCCTTCATTAGCACCGCCAGGCAAGGAGAATAACAACCCAATAAATTAATAAAGAGAAAGAGGGGAGACAGGGGAGGCATGGAGGGGAAGGAAGGAGAGAGGGGAGGCAGTGGACAAGAAGAGAGCAGGGAGAGCAAGGGTAAATGTGAAAGAGAGCGAGCGAGGGAAGGAGGGAGGCGGGCATGAGGAAAGGGCAGGGAAAGAGAGGAAGGAGCGACGCACTGGAGTATAGAGGGCTGGAAGTAAGGACATGCTGCAAAAAATACAGTGTGTGTGTGTGTGTGTGTGTGTGTGTGTGTGTGTGTGTGTGTACTCTAATAGAAAAAGGCTAATGATGTAGAAGTAAAGAGAAGCTAGCCATCACAAGCAATAAAATCCAAATATCGATAAAAGAGAAAACAACATCTATATTGCGAAAATGCACCAAAGCACAGCTGAACTGAGATATACTGGAAACCGATATGGCCAAATATATCTCGGGGCCTGATTAGGAAATGTGACTCGTGGCCGTGTTTAAACAGACTATTGATACATTACCATCTGCACTGGTTCTCCAATGCCTGTATGGACAGAGATGCTCTAACTGGTCCACAGACCGACATTTAAACAGGGACGAAATGTTCCAGATCCCTCCCTCTCTCCCCGTCTCATCCACGATTGGCTTGAATTTAACATCCCAACCACACAGTAAATGTGTCAATAAAGTATGAGGTTTAATCATCTGCTGTGGTACCGGATCCACAGTCGCACACCAGAGCGGGAAATACCTCTCGAATACCGACACAACTTGCAGTGAAAACACACACACGCGCGCGGCAGAGTCCAGGGGAAGCTTGTCGCGTAAATAAATAATGAACGAGTATGTTGCGCGGGATAGACTGTTGGTTGGGAGCTTTCCCAGGAGGACTCGAGTAATGATGCTTTCTCATCTCCTCAGCAGAGTTGTATGGCACACAGCGGCTTCTATTACTCCGCCGTGATGGACGGAGATATGGTCAATCCTCGTGGCAGGAAATCTGTGCTTTGGATTTCTCAAGGAATTGTACATTTCAAACTTGTCCAGTGTTCTGCATCGCTGAGCCGTGATTCCCAACATTTTGATTCATCGTACGTGTCCCTGCCGACCTCTCAGATCAGCTCAAATTCCATCACATTGACACAAGTCTTTATCAACATGTTTTGATTTTAATTGATTATTTTTATAGTATTTATTATATTAAATTTGATGATGCGGATAATTTACATGCCTCAAAAGCACAATGTAGAAGCTGAAGTTTAAACCATTGATCTGTTACAAGTGAGGTGCCCGCTCTACACATGTCAGTTTGGAACATAGACTGCGTTTCAAGATGGACATCGTGTCTCCACTTCCTCTCACTAAATGAAACTAAAATATCACAGATATGAATGCTGCTATATCCTCGCAGTAGTGTTCGAGCAATGGAGTCACAGTATCGAGGTCCCACTAATAGACAGGTACTTTGACTTTTTAGTTTTGTCCATGTCCCATCCACTATAAGGAAGGAGGTGGGATTTATGATCTATAGAGCACACTTTGGCTATAATTATAGGGCGCTGTCAGGTCGTCCATCTTTTTATAAAGTTTACAAACAGGTCCTTAGCTTTGTCCATTGGGATGCTATAGTTACAGCTTCCTTGCACAGTGAGAGTCACCTGCACTGATTGAGCCAAAGTGAGTAAAGACTGGCTGTGGACTTGGTGAGGACATGGTGGACACCTCAGAGTCCAGCCGTTCAAAGAGCCGTTCACCTGTTTGTTGAAAAGTTCAGTGAAGCTCAACTCAGAAGTCTGAACTTGAGAATCAGTTGCTATCGTCCTGATTGATTTCACTTACATTTATGAGTACCAGTCCCTGCTGCTACAGAGCACCAGTCCACTGTTTATTATTTTTATTATTTACGAATTTCAAGATAAGCTGTGAGACCCTAACCCATACATACAGAACTCACATTAAAATATGATACTTGGGGACTATTCTAATAATTCACACTGTTGCTAGCTTGCAGTAGTTTTCACACATTCTTAACTTGAGCTGTCAGTGAAGAAGAGGAATAAGGCTGCAGAGAGATCAGTTCTGACTGCAGCCCGTGTTAGAAGAGACTATACAGCTTGAAACATCATTGAGATCATGACAGCCATGTCAGTCGGAATCTGAAGAGACAACAACACCTGCAACATGCAGCCTGCTATAGCCACCTAATAACTCGCATTGCATCGACAGAACCCATCTGTTGAGAGGGCTCGGGTAATGTGCCTGGCCCTGTTTCCCCTGCCGTCCCTCTGACTGAGAAGAGCTGCCTGCTCAGGGTTCAGGAGCGTGAGCGCCGAGGCGCGGGGCCTGCTGTGCTGGGGAGGAAATTCTCAGGGCGATCGATGGGGAGGATTAGGGCCGGCTTTGGGGCTCAGAGGCCTGGATCTGAGCAGTATTCTCAGTGGGGCCCCAGGGAGAGCTGGAGAGGAAAGCTGGAGGGGAGAGAAGAGGAGGGCCAGGGGGAGAGAGAGGAGTGAGGGCTAACCTGGAACTGTCAGGAGGCTGAGAGAGGGTCGGCCAGGCTGGGAATAGAAGAGCTGCCAGGGTCCCAGTTGACAGTATGAATGGCACTGAAATCCTGCCACCCACTCCGATAAACACACAGTGGCCAGTGTGATTGGATAAGCTGCGGAACACAGGGAAAAGAAAAGGATATTCAATTTTGAAAAAAGAGAAAGAGAGGAAACAGATTTACAAACACGGATGAAGTTGGTTATTCGGTCTCCTCACACCCTCCGTCTTTTAATTTTCTTCGGGCCAAATCGGTAGTTGTCCTCTAACTTGATGAGTGCAGCGCACAACAAAAGGCTCACTCCGTCTGTGTCTGCCTCTGATGCTCATGATTGGTCAGCCTGTTCGCCAGCATGCCGCTCTCCCCCGGGTACAGACGGTTGGATCCATGATTCATTTTGCAATGAGGAGAGAAAAAAAAAGAAAGAAGGAGAGAGCGCGTGTGAGAGAAGAAACAGCCAAGACCACTGGGAAATTATACGGTGGAGCGGCGTGGTGGATCTGGAATTAAACGGCATAATTAATCAAGCAAAAAAACAAGCACGTTGCTCATACATTTATTATT
This sequence comes from Pleuronectes platessa, assembly GCF_947347685.1. Taxonomy (NCBI): domain Eukaryota; kingdom Metazoa; phylum Chordata; class Actinopteri; order Pleuronectiformes; family Pleuronectidae; genus Pleuronectes; species Pleuronectes platessa. The sequence continues at coordinate 11,668,357 of NC_070630.1, read as the reverse complement.
TGCATTTTTTCCACTTCAGGAGATGTAATCAGCAGATATACGTTGGAGCCCCTGATCCGTGTTGCTGGGACCTGGAGGCCGAGCTCCCGCTTCGACCACTGACCCTAAGAGCGTAAAGTGGGATCAGCTCTGCTCAAAGCTTTTACTTTTTCTCCTCGCTGACTATTATCTCCACACAATGCCCTCTGCCTCCGAAGCAATCTCCACAACAAGCAGAACAAGTCCCACGGAATCATGTGGTGTCCTCTCGGCCCTTTAAATTAGGGTGTCTGCAAAATTGGGTTCACAACTCTCGGCTCTCTGCGGAGTTGTTCTGCATTACGCAGTGTGTGCACTTGACCCAATGAGCAGCAGATACTAGTCACTTTCAGAGTAATAGCGCAGAAATATCAGAAAAATAGGATCTCATGGATGTAGGAGGTGGACAAAGCCATATAAACACCTCCTGAAAACCTTGGTAATAAGTTAACCATTGCACACACAGGGGTGTGGAGGACTGTATGTCCGTCATCACAGCCGTTTGGTATAAGCTGAGACTGGTCCGCTAATGATGTGCAAGTTGTGGACGGATGAAAATTCATCTACCAGGGCAGCGGTAGCCAGGTCTGCTTTGTGCACTCTTGTTCTGAAGCTGCTGATTGACGTGCAACATAACAGGACCTGATATTTGTAGTTTTTTAATGAGGATTTAGTTACTTGAAAGCATTTCTTCCTACATGAGTGGCCTTTTGATCATTTATCCTGTGATGTTTTTTTTTTTAAGGTGTCATTATAAAAAGTGAAGTGAGTCAAGGAGAAGCACGCTGAGCTGCTTACCACTACACGAGGAGTTCAACTGAACACTCTGGTTCTCCTTTCATACGGGTTCCATTTAATAAGGTTTGGTAGATTTGCTGTAACACTGAAAAATTAAAAAATTATTGGACCAACTTAAAAAATGTATTTCAATTTACGACACAGAAATTAATTAAGTTTTATCTAATTAAAGTTACCAATTGTTTGAACTAGTGCAGTGGCCTTCCTGTTAGGACTGGGATACGTGTTTGGTCTGTGGTGATGCTGAAGCTGCAGCGTTCTTTCTGAAACTGTAAACGTGACCTGCAGGGATCGCGCCCCAGCAACTAAAGATGGGACTTCGTCAACACAACTCTGGAGCTGAACTACCGCTGCTGCACAAACAGCTTTTCACCTGTTCAAAGTTCAGTTCGCACAACCCCGAATTGGAGAATCAGTTATTGTTGCTGTTGCCGTGATGCCTGTTGTTTCAAGTTTATTAGCATTGAATGATTTGTGTGTCCAAATTGCTCCAAACTGGTCACTGCACTTCCTCCAGCCTTTAACAATACACATGCCAATTATGAAACCAATAAGATGAACTGTTCTGGAAATATGTGCTCCACAGACAGACAGACAGATTTCTGGATTAAGTAGGTCGATAAACCTTGAGTTGAACAAACTTAATTAATTTGTGTTAGCAGCTGGAATCTTTGTATAAGTTGGTAAAACATTTTAATAAAAAGCAAAGATTCGAGAACACGTAAGTAGCCTATTTTGAGTGTGTGTGTGTGTGTGTGTGTATGTGTGTGTGTGTGTACCTTGCCTTTCAACGCATGTGCTCTTGGATGGAAACAAGCGACCTAGAGGACAAACAGTCTTTCCATGCACACGTTTTAACAAGGTAAATTTAAGACTTGTTAAAAATCATAATGACAGAAACTTAAGATTTCTGTTGAGTATGACAGATATAAAGAAATATCAAAGCAACTAACGATAAGGCGAAGTAGTCTCATGGAGAATAAACCTCAAAACACCACATTATCTAGCAAACTACAGACAGAGATACAGTCTTTCCCACAGCCAAGCTGAGTGAACTGAGATCAAATCGAACCAAGGTTTTTCTAGAACATAAATTGGTCGTATTTGTAGTTTTAATATAATATCATTGAGAAAGAACTACAACACAGAGACATTGCAAACTATGCATGCCAGCAACGATTTCTCCTAAAACAATTCAAAGGTCAACAGAAGTAAAGTTAAATGAACTAGAATTAGACGTTTTAAGACCCGGCAGAAACCCTGATTAGCATTAAGTAAATCCTGTAGAAGTAGTTCACACATTTATGCACATCACGTATGCAGTTTTCTAACTTTGATTTATTATGTTAGTTGTATGTGTTTTTTCTACTAATCTGTATTATATCTGACTTCCCTGCTCTGTTTTTGTGCTGGTGATCAATGAAGTTGCATCTTATTATAATAAGAAAATCTCCGTGCCGCAGCGCTAATAATATCGATAAAAATCTAAATCTTGGTGACACTTGAATTCAGCACTTCATCTCTCACCTGGGTTCCCTGTGCTTCAACCCTCATTAGGCCCATTATGCATGAATACATCCGCCAAACAGAGTAAGAAACCTATCGCTTCTCCAGCTGCTCAATAAGGCTTGTTCCTGAAGCGGCGTCATCAATCGAGTTATCAATATGGAAACACCACTGTGACCCAGACATTAATCAATGGGCCCCTCCGGGATCACCGGGGGGGGGACCGGGAGGGCAGGGGCACCTAAAAACCATCAATGAGACGGATCGGGCCGCAGTCACACTCGGACAGTGCGTATTGATGGGAGCGTTTCCACCTGTGGCGGCGGCCGCGGCACACAGACAGGCCCGCATCTGAATTCAATAGCCGCCACCGCAGCTGCGAGCTCCAGCCCAAGAAAGACACGGTTGAGCGGAGATACGTGCCTCGACTCATCATCAGAGCCAGTCTCTTTCTCTCCCCCCTTTCTTTTTTTTTTCCTCCCATTCCTGCCTCCTCCACATATACAGTACGTCCCCTAAGTGCTGCTCTCCGGCGGGCGGGCAACTTCTCTGGTCGTGGCTTTGAACCAGAGGAAGCACTTCACATCTCTAATACTGAGCAACGATGACTTCAAATCAGGAGGCGGCCGTGCAAATGTTGAAAGATAGAAGTGGAGGATCCGGAGGATGAAGTGGATCCAGTAGATGGCGCTAATGCGCCTTGACATCGGTCACCACCCGTCAATTAAACCAAACAAAGATGAAAAACAGATATCTTGTTTTAAATCAGGTTAAGGAACTGGATTTCATTATTTAAGGATATTTTTTTTTTTAACAAAGATACAAAAACAACATTGATGTTCTCTTTCCGTCATCTGGCTCCAGAACTTATGTCGTTTGTTTGGTCTCGTTCACACCCGAGTTGTTTTGAACAAGATATTTCCCAACGTATTGAATTGAATTAAAAAAGATGTCTTCTTCTTTTATTACTCTTACAATAACAATAATGCAATATTATACAATAAGCTAAATGTGTTATACTTTTTGTATATTTTTATTCCTTATATTTTGTGTATTTATGTTCTAATATTCTTTATGTTTTGTGTATTTATGTTCTCATATTCATACTTGTGAATATACTCGTGATCAATAAATTTAACTCTTTGAATAAATATACTGCAGTAATCCAAATATTGTAATTATAAAGATTAAACCAAATTATGTGTTGAAGTAAATGTCAGTTCAGAAAGTGAGGTAAGAGGTTGTCGTGGGAGGGACTATTTGAACTTTGTGTGACTTTGTCCCCATGCGTTGTGTTGACGTTGTTACAAAGTTAAAAACCAAAGACCTCACGTTAAGTTAGTCTTTACTTACTTTGTGCTCACCCCCGTGCCCCCCCCCCCCCCCCCCCCCCCCCCCACCACCACACACCTCTGAAGCCATGTTTCCTGCTCCATCCTCAAACTGCGAGAGGAGGAAGTCGGGTTCTCGACATCAATGAGAGATGTGTTCACCTCAGTGTGAGCTCAGGATTAAACCTTCTTCTTCCCCGTCGACATCCACAGTCTTCACCACACCTGTCAGGCCCACGTGGCTCCGCGCGCGCTTCGTCTTTACCCGGATACAGCAGAGGAGCGGTGCCTAATGGGTAACTGTGGGACAACACCGCCTCCCAGTGGAGCAATCGAGTCTGCACAAGGAAAAGTGTCTTTTTAGAAAAATTTTACTGAGTAGGAAAAAGCCGGGAGTGAAATTGTGTTGAGGTTAAATGGCTTGTGATAAATACAAATAACAACAGAACAAAAGAAGAGAGAAGAAAAAGGATATTGAAAACTAAAACGAAATAAAATGAAAATGAAAACCCATTCCACATCCCCCAATTAAATTTCATGATAATCCCTCCAGTAGTTTTTACTATGAGACAAACAGTCTGTGTAAATAAGAGCCAATGTCAATAATATATCAACGCTTTAATAAAAACTCAAATAAAACTCTGAACAGATTCAAAAGACGTTGGAGAAAGAGTCTATTAAAGTTCAGGGGGGGGGGGGGGGGGGGGAATTCCATATAATGTGTTGGCTGTGTCAGCAAAGGTTCAGTCACCCTCTGTTACAAGGTGAGACCTGGGAGTAACCAGCATGGCTCCATCTGCGGATCTTAGTGCTTGAGAGGACACGAACCAGGTCAATACAGCTGACAGGTATCTGGATGCAAGGCCACCAGGCGGAATGGAGCTGTATGAACTTGTAATTTGTGCAAATTGACTTCACACTGATGACTTATCCTGACATTCCCGATTGGTTTCAACCCCCGTCCTTGACTTCCAATCAAACCACCCTCCACTCGCTCCCTCACGACACCTCTCAAAGGTTTGAGTTCAAGGGTCGTGTGTCCTGTGTGCACACAGGCCTGCCCTTTTCATACCCAATCAGCTGCTCTACTTTTTCCCCACTGCGCCAGAATGGAGAGATGCACCACAAAGGTCATGGAAATAGATTACCTTTGGTTTGACTCAATGAAAAGGTCAGATGAGGGCACCAGGAAATGGCAGCGAGGCCTTCACGTCGTCCTCTCGGGGACCCAAGTCCTTACATCACCCTGAAATGGCACGGGATGAGCCCGTCTGTGGGCCGGTCCCTCAGGAAGTGGGAGGGTCCCGAGGGCCGGTGGGACCCCGGCTGGTCCCTGTCTGGGGTGAGTGTCCCCACAAAGGTGTGGAGAGAGGACAGAGCGACAAACTGTGACGCAGAGTTTATCACATGTTGTTTGGAAGAAATTATTTAACATAAATTCATGGGACTCAGGGGGATGTAAAGGTAATTTACTTAGCTGACTAGATTTACACAAACTGACCTGCAGCTGACAAAGGATTATGGAAATATACTCTTTACCTTCTTAATCAGTATACGGCCTGTCCTTGTGTTTGTTTGTTTTTTCACACCCCAAAACATTTTCTGGGTCATCAGAAGAACAGGTTGGCCATTAACTCCTAGGTTTGTGAGCGGCACAGTGAGACAGTGGTTGGCACTGTCGCTTCATGGCAAGAAGGTTTGAATCCCTGGTTCTCCCCGTGTCTGTGTGGGTTTTCTCTGAGCTCTTCCTCCCTCAGTCCAACATGATGGCACACAGATTAGGGTTAGTTGATCAGAACCTGTAAATGGACTGAAGTGAATGGTGGTTTGTTGGTGTATGTCAGCTAGAATTGACTCCAGGTCCCTCTTCCGACCCTTACGATGGATAAAGTGGTATAGATGATAGATGAATGTAAAGTATGTAGACATCCAAACTGCTTCCTGTCCTTGAGCAGAACTAGAACCCTAAACAACTCCCAGTGAAATCTGAAAGAATCTGGACAACTTAACTTTTTGTTAAGTAACTGTACAAATTTATAATTTAAATCGTAATTTTGCAAAGGATGACAAAGTGAGCATGTTCTTACAGATAAAAAAACTTAAATATGGCATTTACAAAAGTATTATACTTTATAGAAGCTCATTTGGCAGTAATCACAAGTTTGTGTTGAATGATGAAGAAAAAAATGCAAAATTTATTTCCATTTAAAATTAAACACAGCTAGTCTGAATGATGTCTGAAAACATACGGAGAATAGATGTTAACCATCGAACTGGAGACTTTTACTGCAGAACCTTGCTCAGGATTTCATCTGTGTTCCACATGTCAGCAGTAATTCAATGAGACGAGAAAAGCAGGAGTTTTACAAGATTTGATTTATTAACTATGATACAGATCACATAAGGCCTTGCTGTATACACCATTCCCATTTTAGACAAATTACCATACTCAGCAAATAATGACAGTTTTTTTGTTTGTTATCTTTTCATTTTACAGTACTTGTTTTTTTTCATATTTTCTTCCCCCCCACCCACCCCATCATTTCTTAATATTCTTCTTTTTTTTATCATCTCTTTAAATAGTGAGAGTGGTGGAGCCCTCTTCCTTTGCTCGGGAAGAAATCATGCACTATACTGGGCTGGTCTCTCAGTCGTTCACAAAGAAATAGTTAAAAAATGCTTTGTATTATTTAATTATTAAAATAAAACATAAAAAGAAACTTTTTTTTTTCTATCACCACTGACTAAAGGGCAAAGTGTTAGAACCCCCTAACATACCAATAAACAACCATTTGAATATAGTTTTGCTTGTTTCTCATTTTAAATTAACAGACATCTGTCACCATTGTTGCAAAAAAAAAGGAGGAAAGAAAGAAAAGCAATGCAGCCACATATTATCTCTGAACCACGGTCACATTTTTTTTTTTTTAAACTCAATTGTTCTTCAAAACTGTCACTTTGCTTCCCATCGCTCCCTTGACCCTTTTTTCCACAGTCTTTGGCTGCCTCACAGTCAGTTCAGTATTAACACATTGATATACACGGGGAACGCCACTGGCCGACGCTCGCACACAAGTACCAGTGGTCACCCCTGCTTCCTCCCTCCGTCTCCCAAATAATGATCCCATTCACCCGTTTGCCGCCCCCCCTCCACCTCACTCTGCCCCTCGTCTCTGTCACACTCTCTCTGAGGCTCAGTGTGTATAATCTGGACGAGCTAACAGGGTAACACAGCGAGAGCTGCATCCTTCACGTCTGTGCCGAGATCACGCTCGTGGCCGTGAGCCAAGCACAGCGTGTTAGCACGTTAGCTGAAACCCCTTAAAACACAGACACACACAAACACAGACACACAAGGTAAATAGGTAGTGTCGACTGATAAAGGCTCCTTTTAGAGTTCAGTGATTGGTTAAAAGGTTTTTCTTCTTCTCGTTTCGACCAGACAGGAGAATCTGTGCAGACACGCATTTCAGTGTCAAACTCAATGAGTGACCTTGGTGAGCATCTGCTTAACGTTGACACATGTATGTTCACATGAGCACACTCTTTCTCCAGCTCACGCAAACAATATACACACACACACAAACACACTCTTCAACAGCTTAGATGAAGGCTCAGCAATTCTGCTCGAGCCCCATCTCGCTGGTTTCTACGGATACAGCAAGCTGGGCCGAGGAATTCTGTGATGCTCCAGTCCAGTCATGCAGACGGATGAATGGACTGTCTGTTCTGACCCAACCGTCTCACACAGACAGGGACTGACTAGCAGGGGTGGGTGGGTGGGTGGGTGGGGTGGGGGTGTGTAGTGGTTACACTCTTGCTAATTATATTTCGAGTCCTCGAGTCTCTTCTCCACAGGCGCTGTGTTTTTAAGAGGATGTGCGCTGACACCTGGAGCGACCGGCTGCCAGTTACTTCCAAGAATAAAAAAAACCTCCCACCTGTCTCGGGTCAAGTCTCGCTCCCGGCTCTTCAATCTGGCCTGTGGTGCTACATCGGGCCTCAATCTTGTAAATCATCACCTCCTTAATCTCAAATTAGAGCCTGAATCTACGGAATCTCATCTCATCTGATCTGTGCCAAGTGTATAAACTGCTGTTGCTCTTTTATTTACACTCTTACGCTCTTTGAGATTCTAATGTTAATTTTTTTGAATTCTACCCGAAATTAAAAAATTACAATGCATCTGGACAACTGCACCTAATGAGAATCTGATGCTACAACAACCACAGTTTGAAAATGGTGCTACGCCCATGCAGTAGTGGAAGTGAGGTTATGGCTGCAATACCCATCTCTTCCTCTAGATGTCAGTGGTGTGCTCCCAGAGAGAAAGAGAGAGATGGAGAAAGAGAGAAAGAGACAGGGAGGGAGGAGTGGACTGACGATATAAAGTGAATGGTGGCTGTCATGTTGTGGCAGCTCCAATTTAAAATGTGCCTTCAAAGTGCTCAGAAAAGTGCTTTTTGAACAAGGTCCTCACTACGAAAACTGCATTGACCGACTCGAGCGTCAAACCACCACAAGAGAAGCAACATGACAGGCAAAGTCCGACACTGGACTTATTCCCACTATTCTCCTCATGTAGGGAAATTCAGGTGAAAGAAAAGGGTCATTATATCAGCTCACACAAATGGATCGTCAGACAGCCAGACGCTTACCCACAAGGCCATTCATTGACAGACGAGGCTCAGGTTTATGTGAATTTTCTCAAATGTAAAAAAACACACACTTGGGAATGTGAAAGTAGAATTATGAAATCCACTTTTTGGGCTGTTTACTTTGTTTGTTTGTTTAAAAACTCAGGGCATGAGGTCAAAGATCAAATGGAGAGAGAGCGAAGGGATTCAGGAGGAAGGAAGGAACCTTCCCAGAATGCCAAGGGTGTAAGAGCACCCATAATCCTTTGCTCCGATTTGCTGCCCAGCAGATCCTGTTGGTTGAGTTTTTTTTCTGTGCTTGGCATACTGCCTCGACTGACACTGATTATGTCCGTGTGTGTGTGTGTGTGTGTGTGTGTGTGTGTTTGTGTGTGTGAGGGGTTGACGGATAGGAATGTGTGAGTCGCAGAGGACAGAACATCCTGCCGGGTGAGTAGTAACACATGTTTCTTGCTAAAGTCTTCTCTGTACAGTGGTGAAATAAACACGTTCACGACTCGCACTCTGCTACAATCCCAGCCACGGCCTCCAGGTAGGTACAGCAGGTGGGTCTGCTTGCAAAAAGAAAAAAGGAAAAGAATTCCAAATTTCCCAGGAATTGAGGAGAATGGTTGTCAGAGGCACACTGGCCACTGTTTTTGTGATTGTGTGTGTGTGTTGATGTGTGTGTGCATGTGTGTGTAGTGTAGCAATCCCAACATAACAGATTTCACATTCCCCATTTTGCACTTTACTTCTGTGTCCCTCCCTGAGTCCGTTTAACAGTGACTGGCAACTCCTCCCTCTTCATTAGTGTGTTTGTGTGTTGGTATAAGGCAAGGAGAGAGACAAAGGGATACAAGTGGCGACGGGGAAGAGAAAGATCATACAGCCAGTTCAGAGGCTTTGCAGTGTTCCCCTTTGGGTCTTGTGTGTGTGTCCATTTTTTCTAAAAGCAACGGAGGCTCAAACCCCTCTTCATCTCCCAAACAGGTAGGTTTCTCCCTGTACATACTGCATCTCACTCAAAGTCTCCCAACTTCTCCTGTCCTCCTTTCAATACATCCTCTTCAGTTCCTTCCCAAATTTCAAGATTTCTTATTTTGAACCTTTGAACCTCTCTGAATCCTGTCCTCGTCTTAGTTTTTTTCTTCTTCTCTTTCCCTTGATCCCTGGTTCACAGCGTGTGTTGTTCCGTATGGGGGTGGTGGGGGTGCAGGGAAGGCGGCAGCAGGGCTGGGATGGGGGACTGAGGAGTAGCAGGCGGGGAGTGGGGTGGGGTCTGGTGATGATGGTGGTGGTGGTGGAGATGATGATGGAGAGGAGGGCCGTAGTGGGGGATGACAGGAGGGGTGGCGGGGAGGACGTAGGGAGCCGGGGACGGAGTCGGCGAGGATGAGTAGCCTCCAGCCATGCTGGAGTACGCCGAGGTTCCTCCCGAGGAGTACGAGGAGGTGGGGGAGCCAGGGAGGCCATCGGCCAGCGGCTGGTTGTAGAAGAAGTACATGCACTGGTGGATGAAGCTCTCGATCAGTGTCTGGTAGATGCGGGTGGCAGTCAGGGCGTCCATGGTGGTGAAGTCTGGTCTCATCAGTGTGGGCCAGAAACAGATGGACAGGTTCTCACTGGTCATCAGGTTCGACTTGTTGTTCTGACTCACCCTGACAAACAGAGAAAGCAAAAAGAGGATGAATTCAGTACTTTGACAAAACATGATGGTGTCCTCTGAATCTCCAGATTTGTAATAAAATCCCTCCAGGTGTGTTCTGTAGGGCTGTTATTAACAATTATTAATTAATTTGCCGATCATTTTGAAGTCCTAACTGATTTCATCATATATCTTGTTTAGTCAATTTACAAAGATAAAAATTAAAGAAGAGAAGAAAATCCAATTTGAGAAACTGCAACCAGAACAGGCCTAGAGTTCCTGTTAAAAACAATAGGACAAGTTTTATACTAATGTTTTCATTGTTATTTGGACTTGTGAGGAGATCAACAGAGTCAGTAGGGTTCAAATCTGAGGACCATGAATATCTGTACAAAATCATACGTCAATCCATCAGTGATCTGACTGACCTACACTGCTGCTCCCACAGCAATATGCTACTATGGGTAAAAAGCCACATAGGTTATTGTGCTTATCCTCTTTCTCTGCACACCAACTTCAGACTTTAATTCTGAAAACAAGATAATGAACTATAATCTATTATAGTGGTTCACAATCTTTTCAGCTTGGGACATCTTAAGATGAAGCAATATCTACCTGAGAGCTAATTAAAGCTGACAGCTCTGTTGTAAATATATTGTGTCAGTAGCTGATTTTACAATCATAAAGGAAAGGCTTTGTTAGACAACAGAAACACAAGAAATAACTGATGGATATTTTCCTAGTGACGCATCAGAATCACCTTGGGACCTAATGATGGTCTAACATAACATTAAAAATCCTCATACAAAAAGGATATTAAATAACTGTGTGGTGTATTACCACAGATCATGACTCAACCTCTATTCTGTCTGTGTGCCAGTTTCTATGATGTCACTGCGAGGTCACTTGACCAGCGGTTTAGTCGGCGCGGCTGCCAGGGGCCGCCTCTGACCCGCCGCATTCACTCACTTGAGCAAGTGGCTGGTGACATATTTGAAGACCTCGTAATTCTCCTTGGGGAAGCGGCGCAGAATGTCCTTCATCGTCTGGAAGCGCTGCTCCCTATCGTTGATCTCTGAATGGTGGAGGGGAGAGAGAGAGAGAGAGACAGAGAGAGAGAGATGGTAGGTTAGAGTAGGGAAGAAAAGAGGCTGAAAGGAAAGATTAGGGGGAATCTGAGGAAAAGATGTCAAGGGAGTGAGAATGAAGGGTGAAGGAAAGATGAGAGGGGTATTGGGAGGGCAGTGGCCAAGAGGAGAGTTTGAAGATCACAGTGAGAGGAATTGGATTCAGCTCTCAAAAAGGATCTGAGCAGGACTCAGTGAGTTTATTCTACAATCGCCAGAGTTCCTCACAACTTAGTGACAAACACACACACACGCAAACGCACACACGCACACACTCAAAAGGACTTAATATTACAGTTATCATAAATAAATCAGACAAAGACTTTACACATTCCAGAAGAACATACCAGGCGTCCACCCATCACAGTGTCCTACAGAAACACACACATGCACACGCACACGCACTGGGTGTGTTGAGCCCGATGGCAGCGAGGAGTGACTCAGAGGAGCTGACGTCACCCGCTAACACAGTCCATCCTGTGTGTATGAGAGCGCGAGGCAGAGAGCAGCGGCGGCGGCAGCGGCGAGAGCAGCAGATGTTCTCCTCCACATCCCAAACGTGATTTACAATCAGGGAATCTGAGTTTGTATTCCCACAATGAGGTCAGTGTGGATCAGAAACAGATTTGAGGCCGAGTGACTTCACACGGGCCCGGTTCCCTCCCACTGTTCATCCGTCATCCGCAATCAAAACTTAACCCAACTTCCTACAGCTCATTTAAAGTAATGTCACCATGACAACATCCACCGAAATCCACACATACCCTGCGTCATCTGAACCTCCCTCATCCCCCACCTTCCAGTCTGGTAACAGTTAAATAAATAAAGCATGAATAATTAAATAAATAAAAACAGCAAAAAATGCCCAATTTGCCGTTTTCTTCTGAAGCTTCTTCATCTCTCACTCCACCCCACATTCTTTTTCACTCTCTCCTCTTCTTCCTCCTCTGTTGCGACACAGTCTGCAAGTCTGCTTTATCAGGGCTCTGTCACGGCTGAAGGGTCTCACTGCGGCCATTACACGCGCACGCACGCACGCACGCACGCACGCACGCACGCACGCACGCACGCACGCACGCACGCACGCACGCACGCACGCACGCACGCACGCACGCACGCACGCACGCACGCACGCACGCACGCACGCACGCACGCACGCACGCACGCACGCACGCACGCACGCACGCACGCACGCACGCACGCACGCACGCACGCACGCACGCACGCACGCACGCACGCACGCACGCACGCACGCACGCACACACACACACACACACACACACACACACACACACACACACACACACACACACACACACACACACACACACACACACACACACACACACACACACACACACACACACACACACACACACACACACACACACACACACACAGAGCTCGGTGAGTATCAACAACCCTTCAGCCCAAGGGTAAATCTCTCCTGCGAGATGCAAGACTGAGCTACACCTTAAATCTCCGTTGCGACAGATTACAGGACACAAAAAGAAAAAGACAGGCGGTGCAGAGTGCATCAGCACCGTCATTTATCTACAATATGACCGTTTTCTTATGACTTCATTCAGAGCCACGTTATCCATAGCGCTGGTGTGTCGCTCCATCATGTGCAATCATCCCCGCATCCTGCTCCACCCTCTCTTTCTATACTCCCTCCCTCCGGCTCCTCGCCGAGTGGCAAATCCAATTCTCCCCATGGATGGATTTGGATTGCAAGACTTTTTGCTTGTTATGTTTAAGAAAAGTTACAATGTATGGAAAAAAGTATCTCAGGCAAAATCCAATATGCCTCGGGTTTTAAAGACAGACTCTGCCCGACGACCCTCTGTCCTCCCGCCCCCTCAGTACCAGGGCCCCGCAACTTACTGAAGGCCTCCACCAGCTCTCCCTGCATGTGGTAGGGCACCAGAGGGTCCGGCAGCTCTGAGAAGAAGGCCTTCATGGCTCCAGCTACTGTGTTGATGGTGAAGTCCTTCTCCACAAGGTCCAGGTTGTGGTCTGGGAAAAGAAAAGGACGTTTGAATCCCACAGCACTGTTACATACACACATGAATATACAATGGAGGTGGAGATAATAAACATCTTATAAACACTTTCTGAAATAAAAGCCACAGAAGCTTTGCTGTATTGTTTAATCTATACCAATTGTACTAAAGTTTTGTTTTTATTGTATGTCCCCTCAGGAATTTCAGGACAGAAGTCTGAAAAACAAAACGCTGCCAATATAATAAAGTTTCCAACTTACAAAATAAGAAAAATGTCTTGTTCTATTTTCCTTGCTTAGACTTTTATGTCATATCTTCTGGTGTTTTATGTTGTAGTGTGTCTGAACTTGGTGACAGCGGTAGGTATTGCTTAGGTATCTCTGGGTTTTATGAGACAATATTGAAAAAACAATGGACTGGAGCGTTTAAAAAAAAGAAAACAAACTTTTGTAGGATTTATAAATCATTTCTATAATTACTTTGTATGTAGTATAAGTATCACATTTTCCAAAATCAGGAAAAGATGGGTTATGGATTTTATAGAAAATGTGCTGGATCATGATATGGAGAGGTATAATATTGCTAAACTATATATACAATGTTTACTTACAGTTTTCAGCCATGTTTGTATCTTTATTTGTTTTCCAGATTACAGGCTAATTAAAAACTATTACAGCAAAGTTCAGTCTGGAGACAAATCAGCAGTTGCCCTTTAAACTCTTCAAAGATGCAATTTGAGAGGCTTTGCAACCAACACAGTTCTAGCAGGCTAAATATCTAGTCGGAGACAAGCTCAGCCAATCAGAGTACAGGACGGGATATTGTGAATGTACATGTAGTGTTGAGGTGACTTCTTACACTGCATTTGTTTGTAATCGGGGAAAACAAGCAATAACCATGCATGTCAGGGACAGTGTAACTCAAACTCACTGCAGGACGCTCACTGCGGGATTATGCAGAAATGACTTAACTGATTCCCACCGAACTTGGTCTGGGAGCCTGAGATCATCTTTGCTGAAGCATCATTGGATCATTCTCATTAATTAAAAAGGGCTAAATAAAGGTAGAACGAACACAAAAAGGAACAGCTCAGAGAACCAAAGACAGCAAAACCACTTGAGCACCACTCTTGTAGAATGAGTGTACGTGTGTCTGTGAACAAGCGGCTTAATTAAAAAAGCCATTTCCTGATAACATTTTACCTCACAAAAGGTAGAATGTGCAGAAAGAGAAAACTAGTACAGATAAAGTTTGAGAGTTTCTTTCACAGTCTGAGAGGAGCTCCCACTTTGAGAGCTTCCAAAGTGCAGAGCTTCTGATGCTGTTTCCTCCTGTAATACGTTATCGGAATCTTCAGGGAACTGATGAAGTGCCATCTTCAGTGCGGCTATGAGACACATGCGCTGTAGCTTCACCTGTAATTGTCTTGTCCCGTCGGCCCGAGGCTCAGAATGATTCAGCGCAGCGCATCAATTCTGATTACCTGAGCTGGATTTAACCTCAACCAGGCGGGGACGCACTCACACACATCCACACCGACCATCTTGCTCTGCTATCTATCTCGACAGCGACATGCTTCATTAACCAAACCAATCTGGAGGTAATTAACTGCCCACACCAGACAGTCACACACATGGAGACACACATCCTGAACTCTCGTACACGCACACAGGAGCAGGTAGATGACTGAGGAGGCAGCACTGCAGTCTAAAGGGAAGCGAAGGCCAATTCCCTCAGTTGGATTAATGCTCCCTGGTTAATTAAGGAGATCCAGGCTAGTTACAGATAGAAGCAGATGTGCACACGCGCGCGCACGCGCACACACACACACACGCACACACGGCCTCGTATTCAAACACACAGCCTGTCAGTGAATGTTTGAAGCAAGGATGAAAAGTATGTGTGAGCCCTGTGAACAGACAGTAACTCACCTTGGTCAAATTGCCGCTGCATGCTCTCCATCTCGGATTTGTTCCCACTGACCCTGTAGATGCCCTCTGTGCTCAATCCTGAGGAAGAGAGAGAGAGGGATGTTATTAGCTTAGTGTTTTTCTCCATTTGTTTAATTTGCCACAAATATCAGGTATTTAATCTTCTTCTGAATGTCTTTTTTTACAAGGTGAATAGATTCCCTCGGAGGGGCTGATAAAGGGGAGCCACTCCGGACTGCTCTAATGGCCTCTCCCCATATCCCCTACCATCTAAACACAGTATTAGCACTATTTATTAAACCTATAAAGCACTCCTGCAGGCCTGCTAACAGCCCACTAGTGCACTGTGACAAACAGAGGCTACCTTGGTGCCTCACACATTAAAAAAGGGAGTGGTGGAGACCGAGTGGTTTTCCTATACAACTTCAGTCATTGGAGGTTATTTAGTTAGACATGGCAGAGACATTTAGACAGAGAAAATGCATCCATGTTCACTTTATTGACACAAAAAGGAGGAAAAGCAGCAACTCCAAAATGTCCATGTTAGAGTTTAGTAATAGGCAATTACCTAATTTCTATTTAGAGGTGCAAAATATTCTGTAAAGGGCAGCTCGGGCTCTAACACACTGATGGCAGCAGAGCCGAAAGTAACTATGTCAGACTTACAACATCTGGAAAAAGCAGCGTATACTGTGTAGTGTATACTGAAAGCACACAAAGGGAAACTATCACTACATCGAGAGGTTTACAGATAACTTTGACTCATCTAATCTTGAGAAACAGCAATGAAGAATACTGCAGCAAATTCACGGATCAATATTAGAGGAATGTAACAGGAACTCTGTATTAGTCACCTCAACAAAACAAGAAAAAAGGGCAGGAATGCAGCAGTCAGCTGTTTTTCACATGTTTGTGTGTTTATCTCACCTCCTGTTTGAAACATGCAGATTTACAGACACTTAAAGTTTCAACAGCAGGTGCAGACAAGAGTGATACAGTTTTGAGTCTAGGAGGCCTTTTAAGTCGCCCATCTTTTTGTTGAACTGACAATTACAAATTATCTCAGCTAATATTTCCTCACATCCTGCATCAGTTCTAAAACCAGTAGGACCCTGCTGTACATATACAATGTTAGAACATACCCAACAAATATGTGAATTTAGCTGAAGCTGTATTCTGCACTCTTGATAGTATTTGCAGTAAACGTTGGCTACATCCACCCAAGTTTTAGTATTAAAATGCATCAGTATTGTTACGTTTGGGCCATGGTGTCCAGACTCCACAGTTTTAAAGCGCCTAAAACAGAAAACTTTCTAAAGGCTTCTTCTGTAGTTTGAGAGACACCAGGGCTGTGTTCTATATAGACAGGTTTCAAACGGAGATGTTTGGAAACAATGACACTTTCACCTGCATTTGCTTCCTGTTGGGTTCGACCACTGGTGAATGAAAAATTTTGTAAACTGAACAGTTCAATCTTTTGTTGATGCAAGGAAATAAAACCCTGCTCTTATTTTTCACTACTGTTGTTTTTTTATTCCTTCTTAGTATTTTCTGTAACCAAGCACATGATTTTCAGGTGTATTCGTATGTACAGGCATTACTACTGATAAATAGAAAAAATTATTGTGTTTTCCAATTGGTAGTATATCTTAGAAATACATTCATGGAAAACACAATGAAACCGGGTCACAGCAGGACATTGACTGAAAGGAAAAGCATGTGTATAACAGGAGAGAGTGAATGCTCCCTTCATCTTGGTTCATTAATACTTTTTTCCATATTACAAAAAGATAAGATTTCACCTCCCAACCCTTGATTCCCTCTCCGCACACATTTTGCTGGCAATCGGGGAGACAAAGAGCAATCCAGAGCGGGTGAGCGAGATAGGGAGTGGCAGAAAAAGAGGGAGAGATAGGCAGAGGCAGGGAGGAAATGAGAGAGCTCTCAGTCAAGGCATACAGCATCGATCTCCTCCTTCTACCAATCAATTATCCACAAAAGCTTTTCTAGCCAGACTCTAAGAAAACAGGGATGGGACAGATAGGGAGAGGGGAGTAGTGAAGCGGGGGGGGGGGGGGGGGGGGGGGGGGGGGGAGTGTGAGGGAGATTGGGGGAAAATAGGACAAGCACCCAACGATGAGGAGCGATAGTGGGGGAGTGTGAGGACGCATAGGAGTCAGGGTCAGACTGATGAAAGGAGAAATGAGAAAAAATAAATGGATTAAGATAAGGAGGGGTATATACAAGGCTAGGAAGTGTGCTTGAAACAACAAAATGCATTGAAGATGGAGGTTGTGGAAGAGGGGAAAGAATGAAAGAGCAGCAGAGGAAGAAGCGCCAGAAAGGTGAGCTCTGCGAGGCAGCATCCTCTTCCTCTGGGTTCAAACAAGGCACGGGCAATTCCTGAGGTCAATGTAAATCCGAGCACTTCCAGCAACAAACAAATGTTTCATCTACATCCTCTACTTGCCCTAGCCCTGATGAAAAAACACAACTTAATCAAATATAGTGCATTTTAGGATAGATCATTACATTGATCAGACTTTTGCGAATATCCTCATGCACTATACACACGTATACACAGACAACTAAAAATTAACCCATCTATTATCATTTCAGAGCTTCCAGTAACACTCAAGTGGCCAACAACACACCTGAGAACCTGCAATCACACAAACTACGATAGAGCGATAAACGCTGCTGCAGTTAGCAGTTGCGCTCCGATGGCCCGTTACTGTCTAACAACACTCCAGCCCAGGCCCCAGCGTTTCTCTGGGTTCTGCAGCCCAGGGGCTGACTTCATAGTTTACCATGGAGACAGGCAGTCGCTGGGTGCTGCCCTTTACGTCGCTATGGAGGCTCCTAAGGCCAGCAGATATGCCTGCACACCCTAACGCACAGTCATCACCTCAGCACCCTAGAGCAGAACACACTGAGCCTACCGCGCTGGGAGCCGAGGAGAGATAACAGCAGTCACTCTAAGGATTGATTTTATAAAGCTGCTTTTCTACCACCTCCGAATGCATGAAAATAACACAAAATAGCAAAGCCACTCCTATTATACTCCAGGACAAAGGGAGAGAGCCACGGTGCATGAATGAAAAAAGCAACAAAGACGACGTTTTAATAGAAAAATGTAAAAGCAGAAAACAGAAATTGAGTTTTTTCTTCAGTACGTTTGTGCATGTAGAGCCAAAACAACAGAACTGCAGGATTGTCTATGTTTTCGAATACATTTAAAATGCCATAATATAGATAATCCCTTTTCAGACATGAACTTCAGAAAATTTAGTCTGGTTATTCTTGGACATTATTCTGGACATTGTCTTTCACATATTAAGAACTCAGCTCCGACGTAAGTTCAGGTAAGGGGTGGAGCCTTGGTTTTTTGTTTACAGTATATCAACATCTGCGTTGGCCCTCATCGCCAAAACATATTGAACCCTGTTGTCTTTCTAAATGGGCGTTAGCTTCTACGTCGTCTATTTGTATGACACATCTTTTTCTTTCTGATTCTTATTTTTTTCCTTTTTGCATCCATTGTGTGCCATATACACGTAGAATTATAAACATAAGTGCAACTCTGAAAGCCGCGATATATATATATATATATATATATATATATATATATATATATATATATATATATATATATATATATAAGTATATATTGGTGTCCAATAGTATCAATCTTCAGTGTAAAAAATGAAAGTTAAGTTAAGACAGAACTATAAGTAGATTATCAATGACATTTTGACATAAAAGAATGAAGGTGGGAGACTGCGTTTGGGTTTAAGTTAACAATGAGTATTTCTGTTTGAGGTAAAGGGAAAAGGGAAGGATGTAGGTCAAAGCTGCTGGTCTAGGGTCAGCCTTACGACGTCACTCATCAGCTCACACTAAAGTGACAAACACAGTCACGGCGCTGTGTGGTCTTTTCCTGTGTGTGTCTTTATACGCACAGATTGTAGACGTAGATACGGGATAAATAAAGTCTGACTTACGGCGAATACAATCCAAACTAAATAAGACATTGTAACTCATTTCCCCTTCCAGTCTTAGTAGATCTCTGTATACGTGTGCCATTCTGCTCCACATGTAAACAATACGGTTCTGCAAACATTCTCAGTTGATCCGTGTGAGGCTGTAATACTTGCACACTCACAAGAACAAGCTAAACACATAGAAAAGAGATGAGCCCAAACGTTAATCCAATTTCTGACGTTGTGATATTGATCGGACAGAGGGAGCTATCGGGTAGGACATTACCTGGCAACCCCCTGGCTAAAAACACACACACACACAGACACACAACATCCTGACAAGAGGAAGGGGGGGAAATAAAATTACAGTGAATTGAAAGGTGAGGATAGGACCGGGGGAGGAATAAAAATATAGTTTAGGAAGATGATGAGAGTAATCAAAAGTGACAAGTGAAGGTACTTGGAGAGACGGAGAGAGCAGGATGGGCGGATCAGGAGAAACAAGGACACCACGCAGAGAAAGGAGGGGAGAGGAAACATGGGATTAGGAGGAATACTGAGAGAGTGAGTGAGGGTAAAAAAGTGGAAAACACCTCTGAACGAGCAGCGCATTCATCTTAAGTACGCACACACACACACACACACACACAGCTTGTACAGACGTAAATTCAACCAGTTTTTCTCCTTCATCCAGAAGTAACTGCCGTGACTGCTCCAGTTAACATGTGAACGGGTGAGGTGAAATCCAATGTGATGCCTTGTTATCTAGAGCTGTGCCCCGACACTCCTACACAGAGGAAGGCGGTGGATGTTTTGAACGGCTGCAGTAATCCACAAATACATGCTCTTTTATCAGCACAGAGATTACAATGGAATGCATTGGCACGTCAGTGAGCACCAGCAGTGTGTTGACAAACTCACTTTTTTAAACTCAACTCACACCCTGGAAGCTGATTAAGAGAATTTCAAGGAACGAGTGTGGGTATTTTAATTAAACATTACCTAGATGATTTATAAAGTATTGTAAACCACAATAAAATTACATTTAGGACAAACCCAATAACTCTGTAAACAGACTTATATTGAGCGTTTTTTGTCTTATTGACCAAATTCACAAACACAGTCATGCAGCTAAATTTGGGGTTCAGTATCTTCAGAAACAGAGTTCCAACTGGACAATCCGGGAATCGAACCACGGACGTTCTGGTTAATGGACAACCTTTTCAAACTACTTATCCACAGCTGTCCATCCATCAATAACATTGTCCTTTAGCAACCGATAGGGAATTTACATTTCACAGTTATAAATACTTTCTAGTCTGATTCCAGAATTTTGAGATGCAATATTTTTTCAACTAGTCAAAATGTTTAATTCAGCATTACTATGAAATAATCTCAAATCATAGAAAATGTTTGCTGTTGATTGTAAACTTAGATTTAGTTATCATATTTTGAGACAATTAAATGCATAAACGGTGATAATTCCCAAGGGCTCACTTTCTCTTTCTTGCCACGAATGCATTATGCATTTAATTGTCTCAAAATATGATAACTAAATCAAATTAAGAGGGGACAGACCTTTCAACTTGGTATTAGTTAGTTGGGTTGACTTTATAAGCTGTTCTTGATTTCCAGAGGAGATTCAAGGAAATAAAAAATGAAATATCCAACTAATAAAAATGTTGAGTTGTTAATTGTTAGTGGGGCGGGATATTCTGACTTCGGGGATGTGAACAAATATCTATACACATGCATTGTCCCTGCACTCAGTCGCCTTTGAACAGCTGGTGGGAGGTTGAGAGGCAAGCTGGCAGTCCTGGGGCAGTGGGACACAAGCACAGCCTGGCATCTGGGCAATAAGGTTAGATGAGACTATGATACCACATCTGTGTTCCCAGTACTCTCCCGGAGAGGAAGAGGAAAGGAAGAGGAAGAGGTTGTTGATAGTTGGAGGCAAAAAATGAAAGACATGTTCGCTAAACAGAAGGTTAAATCTATAATATTTCAAGTAAACCACTTTCACATTATACTTAATGATAGACCTATTAGTTTTTTCTTATTACCCCATTCATCTGAATATGTCTCTAATGACTCCCTCTCAAGGTAATACAAAATAATAGGTAAGGATTTATATAATGTGATATGTAAATAGGCACGATACTTTTCCACACTTAATTTTGCCGTTGTTATCATTTAGGTTATTAGAACAAGACTGGGTAACGTCCCTGGAACCATTTACCAAACCTTAACAAAGACCAGGGAAGACACAACAGAGAGCAAGGATGCATGTGCACTTGTATGTTAACATGCTGTAACATGAGTGTGATTTAAGGAGATCGATATTGTGACAATCTTAGTGGTGAATGTAACAAACCCACCAACATCCCAAGAGGATTAAAATAAAAAATATATATGAAAAGAGAGTAATTAAAAGAGACAGGTAGCACACATAAAAAAACTGGAAAAAAATATATTTTAATGACTGGAAACAACAACCTGTGATGTGAACAACTGGATACCTTTAAACATACTCAGAGTACACCTTAGTATGTAAAGTATAAGAGATTCTTACCGGTCGTTTCAATGAAGCGGATGCACTTCTCGATGAAGACTGGGATTGGCCTCTCAGGGGACACCACAGAGGCCAGTGGCACCCCGAAGTAGTTGCTTTCACAGGGTTTTGAGATGGAATGCCTGGGTTTGGCTCGAGGTTTCTGAAAGAGGAAAGTTGAGACGATTGGTGAGAGTTCCTCAGAGGAAATCCAATATTATTTGAGCCTAATTGACATGGACACGTCTGACGTAAGCAAACATTTCCAAAATGACACCGAGCCCTGGGGGCATTTATTTAAATGACCTTGTTTTAAAATGTTTTATCAACACACACATGCACACACCCATCCCACACATTCCTCAAAACTGATAAGTGATCATACATTCCTGTCTTAAAGCCTCTTGTGTGCGTCAGTGAGAAATATATCAGCTTCTCTGTCACTCTGCTCTATTCATCCTTCCTTTGGCATCACACAATGTTTCTCTTCTGCTTACTCTCTACTGCACTGCAGCTCTCAGATAATCAAACTCTCTTGTTTTTTAATCACTTTTTAACTCCTGTTAAGAGACCTCCAATACACTCCTGCAACATCCTCTACCTGCATCTGTATGGCTGAAGCATCAGCAGTAATTGTACTGTGCTCTAATGGTCTTCGGCGGGACTGTTTTGACGGCCCCTAAGGCCTGCATCTCTAGTAAGTCTGTCAGCCCCCCCTGAGGCACTGTCCTGGCAGGCTGGGTGGTGAGGGGAGGATGCATGGTTGGCTGCTAACATGGAGTGTGGGTGCAGAGCAGGCCTGAGAGATAGACACAGGAGAAGGAGCAGGAGTGCTCATTAGAGAGAGGGAGCCCAGCGTGCCCTCTGCTCCATTTACTGGCCTTGCTCCCCTCCACCAAACATGCTGGATACCACGTATACACATTCTCACTTACAGCGTTACTCACGGAAACAAGCAGGGGAACGCTAATTGAGAGCCCAGGGGTCCGGGGTGATCAAGGAGGACTCACCTAGACCATTGTCTGAATATTAAGATAAACTATTCTGCTTTTTTGTCATCTTTTTCCACTGGCTCAAAATTGCCAAGCTATTATCTTCCATTCAGTTTTTACCCGACAGATACATATGTACCCCTATGTTATCTGCTAGTATGTGCTAGTTAGAGATTTATCATTATCACTGCATATGTATTACAATAACCAAAAAAATCCTAGAAATTATAATTCCTATGCTGTCAAAAATGTAAGTTACGTTTGAATTTTTTCTCAATTCTATTCAAGCCTCTTCTCAAAACAATAACATAATTTACTCTATTTTCTCTTAATTTCAACTGCATGTCACATGAATCAGGTCCCGTGTTGACTCCGCTGATGTTTCAGTCATTAAAAACTTTGTACTGTCATTATGTAATGATCTTGGTTATTCTATAAACCCAGCTTAATGATGCATGCGCCTCCGCTCTAATGTACTGCTCTGCAAGGATATGAGGCTTAAACAAATGTCAAATTGTAGACACGAGAGAGAACAGAGGTATACAGAGAATAGCACTATACTCTGGTTTCTGGGGATTCACAGACTTTGATCAGTTCAATGTAAATGTGAAATAATCCTACTGTGGAATCCTCTCATCAAAAAGACGTCATGTGTATATGTGGAGTAAATCATACAAATCTCATGAGGGAAAAGGAGCTTTACTCATTTCTGAGAAGGTGCGTATCGAAAGCAATCATTTGTGTTGTAGTGTTAACTAATTTAAAAGTAGGTTGTTATTAGAGTTTGGATACAAAATGGTTGAAAAAACTTAGAGGATACAACAATGCTAGGATGATGGATGCCCATAAAGTGTGAGATACACCGAAGGAAAACAGGCACATCACAAATCAGCAACGAGGAAAGCTGTGCGTAACAGCTTAGCTGTCGCTGCTGTTGGTACGATTGAAGGAAGAAATGCCGTCAAACAAGCAGCAATTCAAGACCTAGCAAAGCATCTCAGGGGAGGAAACTCTGCATTTGGTTTCTGGACTTCAGGCAATCGCTGACTACAAAGGATTTTGTTCTAAATACAAAAGTTCATAATTTTAATTAGGGTTATTACTCAGTCTCTTTCTGAATCTCTTGGTTTTAGCTCCTGTCTCTTTAAGTTGCCCTTTAGATAAAGCCCAGTCTGCTCTGATTGGGCAGCTGGCACACTCCCAGTTTACCGGGTTTTTTCACAGCTGTGCCAGACTACTTGTAAGGCGTCTATTCCTATTAAAACCTTTATACATGTATTAATTTGTATCATTACTTTTTACCCTAAATTTGAGATTAGACTGTGATAATAGTGGTGTGGTATAGAAGCAAAATTACTAAAGCTGTCAGATTTGGATTTGACTGTAAACTTTATTGTCACAGTTGAGGGCTGGTATCCTTCCTCCAGTCATTAATCAGGTTGATTGATTCAAAACCTTCCAAAGGGAAATCAGACTGTGTGATTTGGGCCTGGCGGAAAATGAGTCCAGTTTTCTTTTGTACTGTACAAATTTTGACTATTCAATATGAGCTAATCTTCCCTGAAAAGACTCTACAAAAATTCATAAAATAATCTGTTGTAAACGCTAATGATAGATTATTTTATCAGTATTTATTTTAATCTCTCCAGCACTTCAGTAATGTGGATTTATCTACAATTTATGACACCAGAGAACAGCTGTCTGACGATTTGATAGTGAGAGGTGCTTCTCTATTTTTGGACTCTCTGCTGTTTAAATATGTGAACACGGCACACTGCATTCATTCATGTCTTCATTCATATCTTCAGCCAGACTTATCTTTTATACAAATTTGTTATGCAAAAAGATAATAGTGGTCATTTTCTTAATATTGATACTTCTATTGGCCTGTTTCCTATAATAAGACCTGGAAAAAGGGCACAGTCACCACTACTTACTGAGACATGACTCAGCAACACTGACTGGTCTACTGGAAGTGTCGACACTGAATTCAACAAAAGTCCCTGTGCTGCAATATGTGGGTAAAATAATTACAAACTTTCCCTAGAAATCCGTTCCTGTTACTTCTCATTTATCTTTACATTATGACCCCATGTGAGCAAATTCCTGACTGGACCTTCTTCACAAATCATTGCCAGCTACCTCCACCGCTGTTCTGTCCAATCCCTCTGTGACTCTCCCCCTCTGAACATACAGAAGTTGTCACACTTACAGGTTTTTAGCTGTGTACATAGTGGACATAAAAGCTTTGAGCACAAGAGTATTTAACTAAATGAAAGGGGCAGTAATAATAGAAATTATGTGACTAGACTCCCTGGCAGCTTGGGTTTTTAGCTGCAAGTAGCAGCTCATAATCTATTTGTGTCTCATCAAACTGACTTTGTTTTGTATCTTTGCCCCCATCTCAATTTAGCAGAGCGTCTTTATGCTCCCCCTTCCCTCCGCCACCCACTCTTCTCTCTCACTGTCATCTACCCCTGCAGTTTTGCCTTCTGGCCACTCCTTTTTAGCTGCTGACTGAGACAGGATATATTGCCAGCGCTGAGAGACCAAAACAGACCTCAACCACATAAGACAAACAGAACATATCCTTAATAATAGCATACAGACACCATGGTGAGCGTTTACATACCCTGCACACTGTGGGATGCTGAAAAACAAACCCACAAATGTAAAAAAATAAATAAAAGCAATATCAATTCAATGGAAAACTCTCATCTCTCTCTCTCCTGAGTCTTTATTTCATGTCTCACTCACTCCTTTTTCCTGTACGAGGTAACTAGACTGGAGCTAGGTGACTGAGGAATTTGAAGCATTCCTCTTACTGGCTGAGGAGGTTTAAAAAAAAAAAAAAAAAGCTGCAGGAGAGAGAGAGAGGAAACATTTCCGGACTCTCGCTGAGGGGGGGCGGGCGGGACAAAGACACGGTTGGTCATTGCCTGTGGTAAAGTGGGTTTTAAATTCGCTCAGTTCAACCTGAGCGGCAAAAAATCATAACAATTATCACAATATAATTGTCTTCAATAGCAATATAACAAACGCTTAGTTTATATATATATTGTGTATTATGCAAGCACAATGAGAGCTCTTGAATAAATAGAGTTGAAAGCAATAATGATTTGACACCAAAATAATTAAAGATATCTAATTAAATGAATATGTAATTATTATTAAAAAAATTGACATTGACATTATCTAGTTTAGTCTTTAGTCAAGTTCGGATAACTGAACTGAACCCACCCGTCAGAAACCTAACAGGTAGCGTGGATCACGTTGGTTTGACTTTGTACTTGATTTTTCATGCTGCACTTGCCTGTAATCCAGCCGTACATCGGCTTCAGGTCGGGTTCGAACACAAAAATGTCTGTCGGGTTTGGGTCAAGCTCAGTTAATTTTCTCTTTTCTCTCCGACAGGTTTGGACAGAAAATTGTGGCCTGAGCCGCACTCTAATCTAGTTTCAATTATTTGTTCCTACCTGTCATGACAGTAATTGGTTGACAAGACACAAAGGCTCCATCCAGAAAAATGTTCACACTGCATAACATCCAAGGCTCCACTATTAAACCAAATGAAACTCTGGCTTTGAATTAAATCTGGTCGATTACACGCCAGCAACAGGAGCGGCTGATTCTATCACCAGGTCACCACTACCATACATTTCCCTCAGATGTTCAAAACTCAATAACACATCATCCTGAGGGGATTTCAAGGTGCAGCAGATTGGAAATGGGCTCTTATCTTTGAAATGGCTGCTTAGAAAAACAGGTGATGGAACTTGATCACTTTCTTACAACCACAATTAAGCCATAATGGCCTGTAATGTGAATATCCACATCTCAGACCTGCTGTAGGGCACAAATCAGAGGCTCTAATTAGAGTAATGATGAGAGCACCGATCTAAATTTTGTTGGCTTTAATTTTCCTGGGGATTTGTTTTATTAGACAAGTAGGGTTATAATGTGTCATGTGATACTTAATGATCCCTCTTTCGAGTTGGGTTGAGTTAAGTCAGTAAAACTGGAGATTGTATGAGGCATGGGGCTTGGACTGTGATGTGCACTTCATTGGTAGTTTGTCTGACTGATGAGCGACCTGATGCCTGGTGTTTGAGCGATCCTGGCACACCTTCTTCAGAAAGACAAATGGCACGGCGTAAACTATAAACAAAGTCAGTTTGTGCATAAAGGAGAGCACGCAGTAGAAGCAGTTAAGAGCTACGTGAGATGACAGCCTTCATGCAGGTACTTGGACATCACAGCTGAGTGTGTGAAAACATTAATCATTCTCCTCCTGTTCCACCCTACTGACAGCCACAGTAATTATCACAGGCGCACATGCACAACGAAGACAACTGTAACTCCTATTCAACTGGCACCTCTGTGCCAAGCCATGTGTGTGAATGAACAGCATGCCAAGCTGATAAGCCTAACGGTGTAAGGTCGTAAGTATCGCGCCGCAAGACGTGTGAGGGACAGAAATGAACATGAGAGGGACAGACTAGAAAATAATTGAAGTTGATGGGGGGGAAGCCTTCAGCAGAAAAATAGAAAGGAAAGACAGATATGAGGAGAACATAATAGTGAGAGAGACTGAGTGTGACAAGAATATGAAAAGAGGCAGAAAGTATGAATCAGTAGGAGGGGAGGACAAACATTATGAATATGAAAGAAAGGATGAAAATAAAGCCAAGCTGGGACAGAGTAGAATTTGGAGGCACGTACATCACTGCAATGCTACAACGGTGAACAGTAAAAAACACTGCTCTCACTAGATGATGCTGATGTTGATAACTAATGGCACATTAACTGAGTCCTTTAGCATATAAGTTGTCAAGCACGGGCCATTGAGACAAGAAGCCATATACAAGTAAGGATGAAGTCAAGTTGATTACAAAATCACGTTGTGTAAATTTACAGTGGGGTACTTCACAACTCCTCTTTTTCAAATGTTATGCTCCTTACTACTATCATGAAATGCAGGGCTGTGTAGAGTGACATGACATTAGATTTCATTTATTTTTACGTGCCATTATAATAAGAATTGTAAGATGGAAGTTGACGCTTTCAAAACATTATTATTTCAGCTCTCATATACTGGAAAACCAGATGCATCAGGCAGACATGCACAAGCTCAATAAAATCGTAAAGCGACTGTTGCACAGTCCCACTCATTTAGAGTTCTGTCCTCTGGTGTAAACGTTTGGTTCCCTCTGATGATCTGTCTAGTTAAGAAGGCTCCCGCAGAGAAGTCTGGGGAAAACATGGAAGACTTGTTTCAGAGGAACCAACAAGTCTTCCATGTATGTCATGTTTTCACTGAGCTATACTGAACTGATCAGTCATTGCTCAAACTTTGTAGTTAACATTGTGTCCACGAAAGCAAACAAGTGTTGAATCTCAGCCCCTAGACTATACAGCGGAACAAATTACCTATGTATACATAACAACAACATTGTTTATTCCTCAGGTGGTCATTGAAAATGACTTAGTCAAAATTACCAAGTGTTGTACTTGGGGAGTGTTCCTGGGTAAATATTCTAGATCTTAAAACATTTGCTAACTACTGTTCAGACAAAATAAATATTTGGAAGCGATCAACACTAACCTTCGTATTTCTGCGCAAGCTCTTGAGGATATTTCTTCTTTTAGGGTCTTCAATCTCCTCAATGGAGTTGTCCTTTTGGGCTCCTGCGTCATCCTGGCTAGCCTTGGGTGGACCCACCATCTCATCATCACTGCCTATAGAGAAGCTTGTCCTGAAACTGCTGAACTTGCCAAGTCGTTTGGATCTGTCTCTGTAAAGCTTTGGTTTTACCCCGATGGCAGACAACTTTCTCCTGCGTTCCAGTGAGCTACTGTCCGCTTCACTGTCGGAACCATTCCCTCCAGCGCTCCCGTTGGAGTGACCTTTGCTGGCGTTACGGATGGTGATAATTTTGCCCTGTGTGCTGTCATGAGGGACAGAGTAAATATTCTCCTCTTCTGTGAGTCGAGGTTTGCTAACAGCATCCATGGGCTCGGCATAGTCGGATGGGTCATAGCGTCCTTCGCTACCTGGAGCCCAGGTGACAGCTTGGGGCAAAGAGCGGCGGTTGGTACCACCTTGCTGGTCCATGAAGGGGCTGAGGTTAACCTTACGTACAGGCTTGGGCTTCACTTGAGGAGGAATCTTGTTGTTAAGCTTGCTCTCAAAGGTGCTAAGCTCAGAAATGACAGAGAAGGTATCACTTGAATCCAGATCTGGCAGCTTGTAGCTCCCAAGGTGAGAACTCAGGCTACCATCCTCCCTCAGTGTGGGGTAAGGGGATGATGGGTCGATGTCATCCTCAGAGTCCATAAGAATGTTAACTGGACTTGGAGAGCCACAGCGAGGGCTTATGCTGTCGTTGGTACATGCCTCAGCCACATGATCATACATATGTGTGGCCTCAACAATAGTGTGCTTCTCAACCACATCCTTGAGAAAGGGCTGGAAAAGGTCTATCTTATGAAGGCCCCCTACCACCCCACCATGTCCACATATTACTGTATTAAACCTGGCCTCAAGTTCATTGGCAAGTTCATCTCCCTGACTGACCTGCTCCTTGGCTGACTCTGAGTCTGACAACTCCATCTGACTCTCCCCTACGGCTAGCAACTGGACTGGGATGATGTCTTGGACCTCACACAGGAAAGCGCATAAGGTCTCCATAGAGGCCTTCCGGCGAGCAGAGTAAACTGCAATATAGCCATGGACCAGCCTGGTCTTGCGGAGGGAGAATGTGGAATGGAAAGAGAGTAGTGACAGTTCAATATTCTGCCTCTGACCTCCTATATTGAGATCCAGCAGAATAGAGGTGCCACTGCTAAGAGAAGAGGCAGGACGACAATGCTGGGGCAACAGGAAGGGAGCAAGCAGCTGGTCTAGGTCGTATGTGTCTCCGCACATCAGGCACATAACTATCCTCAAGTCTGCCTCTAGTCCTGGCTGGGACTGTGAATCTCTGAAGGCAGAGGATGGAGGGGGCAGGGGAGGGGAACTGCTCCCTACGCTTCTCCTTAAATCTAAGAGACCCTTTAGCATCTGGTTGATCTGCCTCTCGCTTACATTGCGTGTGTAGCCCATACCTGGAGAGGCAGGGTCTAGGTAAGTACACTGCAGCTTTCCAGCCACCTGCTGTCCCTGATGGATAAGAGTCTGAGCTGTCTCACCCCCAATATCCCCTATGGACCCCACACCCCGCTTGGTGACCAGAATCAGGGACAGCGGGAGTTGTGCTAAGCTGTTTTCCCTTTCCCTTCTGCTTATAGTTGACTCTCTAAGCTTCTCTATACTCTCAACAACATATGAGAGGGATTCTTTTGAGTTGTACAAACACAGGACACCATGGGGTGTGAAAGTTGGTGTGTGGAAGGAATTGACTGGCAGACGTACGTTGCCCTCAATAGGACGAAGGGCTAACTCATACATCTTGCCATCTAACACGTACCGGTCATCACTGCTGCACAAGGCCCTTATCTCATTTGCCATCTCTCTGGCTAGCCCATCTTTTCCTAGGATGACAAGATTTATCCGTTCAGCTCTACCCCCTTCCAGTCTTGAAGTGTCTGATGATGGGTAGCGGGTAGGGAATCTGGAGGACAGAATTTGCTCTAACTTGCTGTCCACACAGTGGGGGCTGTTGGGACAGGTGTCCTTTGTGGGGTGGTAGACAAAGTGGATATGTTTCAATACAAGAGCATCCCTTTCTGCCTGCAGTTTCTGCAGGGCTTTAAACCTTTGCTCTTCACCCAACACTTCCTGAATGGCTCCCATTTTCTCTTTACTTGGCTTTGCATCCACTTCAAGCTCATAAAAGAGCTCAGAGTATTCGAGAAGCAGTTCCTGAAAGTCCTCTTTGGCTCTGTCAATGATTTCCTTCTGGTGTTTGTTGTAGATATCCAGATATTCCGCTTCATCCAGCCACTGGTAAAAGTCTTCATTCATGATGAAGCTTCGGGCCTCCTCCCATGGTTTCCCTGGTGTGATGAAAGGAGAGATACTTAGCTTCTCCTTGAACTCCCATCTCATCTCAGCCCGTTTTCGCTCATTCCTTAGCTGCTCCAGGTGAATCTCATAGATATTTTCAGCTGCAGGGGTCTCCAGAAGGTCCTGGGGGATTCGATCATCCTCTATGTTATCAATGTGTGGTGTGGTCTCCCAAGGGTTGTCATCTAGCACTATAAACCATTGGGAGAAATCTCTCTTTGTCTCAAGGACTTTCTGAACTCCAGACCAGCTGAGGTGGTCTATCACATCCAACTCTGGTAGCAGCACAGACAGGGCCTGTGGTAGAGTAGTTAGATAGGCCTTCCTACGTTTCTCTATATGGTCTTGCTTGAGTCTATGCACATGCTGTTGGAAAAGCTTCTTGGCTTTAGCTGTCCCCTCAAGGAAAATGTAGTCCTTATACTCAGGGGCAGACTGCATGCGACGACTGACATTCGGCCATGTCTCATTGTGGTTTTTCACAATTCTGTTCACAAGCCACTCGTAGCGGTCTTTGGCTGAGGCAATTTGTTGACTCTGCTGTTTTAATGCCTCAAAGTAAGGAATAATTTTGGGCTTTCCCCTACCCTTATCTATTAGCTGAACCAGTGTAAGAAAAGCTGAGTCAACATTGACATTAGAGCGTGCTGATGTTTCTATCACCTGCAGGTTCTTCTTGGCAAGGGCAAAGGTGTGCGAGTCTTTAATATAGCGCTCAACTCCTTCATCACATTTGGTAAGAACCAATACCACTGGTTTCTTCGTCTTGGCTAGCTGGTTGTACAGGTTTGTGACAAACTTCATCTGGTCCTCAAAGCTACGGTTCATCCCCCTGCTAACATCCACACAGAGTAAGAAGCCGTCCACCATTAGCTTGCCTTCAGGCATCTGTTTCTGCTCAAAGTCCTGCTCCAGCCCCAGCTGATCTGTGCAAAAGTACATCAGCTTCTCAGCTGAGGCCAGCTTGCTAGAAGCTGCCCTCTTGATGTAAGGCTGGAGCGCTGTGCTTCGGTGAGGCTGGAACGTCTGATCATCAATGAACTCAGTCTGCTCCACAACATTCATACGGCATTCTGGCCCCTCCTCCATTGTCCGCCCAGCCTCTCCCCAGAACAGGAAGTGGTCATTGTTCACCACACGGCCCCCAAAGTCACTTGTGCTGAGGACAGAGGTGTGGTCTAGGTAGAAGTCATCTGCACTTGGCCGGACAAAGCGGTTACACAGGCAGGACTTGCCCACACCACACTGGCCCTTCTCCTTCTCCGTGCCGGACAGCCCCACCGCGACCAGGTTGTAGATGGGTGTCCGGACATCTTGCTTTTTGGCCATCATTATCGCTGGCAGAGGCTCATCCTGCCATGCTGGCCGCTAGCTCTAGGGTGATGGGAAGTATGCCAAGGAAGGTGGGTTTCCATGCAAAGGGAGCTCAGTGGACTGGGGTTTGGACCTGTAGGATAGAAATACAAAGAGAGAAAAATAATTAAGGTAAAGATTTACAGAAAAAACATTCCATTCCACTGACAGGCCTTATTTTTAGAGAGCTATTGTGTCGCTCATCTAGGCTCCTACTGTGTGGCTATGTGCGGTTAATGATGTTTAATCTGTGATCCTCCACTGAATGTTTCCTGAAAAGATTGAGGTCAGTGGCAAAGCAGCTGGAATGCTGGAGATTACTTAAGACAGCTGTAGCTTCGAAAAAAGGCAATTTTTACCCATTTAATTCATTCAATTTTTATACCGTCAAAACTGCAGTGCTTGCAATGGAGCCTTCCACATTTCACCAGCATGTTCGCTTTGACTTGATATGTGTTTTGGCTTATTAATTGATATCTAACATTCTCAATGCCAGCAGCAGCAGAATAAAGTTGTGTAGGGTTTTCCGCTATAACAGAAAATTGCATGAATGCACACACACACACCACTACTTTGAAAACAGACATACTAAGCTCCCTGCATCCCAAATGAAAGAGACACACAGGAAGATGAAAGAGATAAGTGTTCCAGAGCTAAAGTTACTAATTGGCCAACTAGGGAAAGCCATCTGCATTTTAAAAGGCTGCACTGCCTGTTGGCTGACTCGTCTCTATCAAAAAGCTGGTGTCCTATGTTTCTCACCAAATAGCACACTGCTAACAGATCATAGTTGGCTGATGAGCCCTAAATAAAAAACATATTTACCTACAGGAGTTTCAACAATTTGGTGTGCTGTCAAGAAATAGACCTTTCCCCCAGGAGGACACATGTAGATTTATTTGACCAGTATCAATATAATTCATTACATTAGTGGATGACACCTAAATATAAATGAATGAGAGAGAAAATGGGGGTGTGTGAGATGATGGATTTATGGAATGGCGCTGTTTGACAGTATTTTTTTGGGGGAACAAAAACCTCCTTATTTGGTGAGACAGCCAGCATACAGACTTGCAGTATGAGACTGTCCCCTCCACGTCAAAACTGGCGTTAATATAGTAAAACAGACATTAAAACCACTATCAATTATGAAAAGCTATTTTGACAGAGACCACAAAAGCAGAATAAACGTCACTGTTGCTGAATTGAGTTTGTCAAACAACAGAAGACAGTGGATGCACAAAGATGAACTTCAAAGTCGACAATAAAATAGAAACACAGTACAATGGAACACGATGTGTATAAAAATCAACCCCACAACTAACTAATTGTCAAAAACTGCATACATAGTATTTGCCTGTGTCTTGTTTCTGAGTGCAACTTATCAAAGTTCAAAGCTGCCAGTTAGAGCAAAGCCTTGAAACATTGAGTCTAAAGCAAATTCCAATAAGATTATAAATTAACACTACACAGGCAAGACCTCCTTAGTGCTTCACCAGGTGTAAAACCAAGTGGCAGCAGAAAAAAGGGAATCAATATCAAAAAGAATGTCTTGTGTTTGTAGAGGAAACTTGCATGAAAAATGTATCAGGGCGCACACAGACCCAGTCCCTGCAGTTATAAGGTGCGGTGTGCTCTGCTAGACTTGCTGGTCGATGCATGCAAATAGGTATGAGGCCTGAGGACTATGGTTAATTCAAGGTTTTCTCTTTCTTGACTCTCCTGTCAGTATTTTCACAGTAAATGTGTGTTTTAACTGCATCGTCTGTAAATAGTTTAGGTAATGCTGTAAATACAGCCTTAACTGGATGAGAAGAACTGCAGTTGTTGAATCTAAAGAGCTCATGTCAGCAGGTTAAAAGTGCACCTGTGTCCTGACCTCGTCATGTTCACATTACAGCGCAGACGGCCTCATCTGCAATCAGCCACAGAAAGAAACATGACCTGATGCCCTTGGAGATGGTCCACTGGCTAAACAGAACATGCACACAGCCTGCTAATCATCATGTTTTTAATGTATCGCATCTGCATGATCCTCTCCTGAGCAACCCAGCGACCACATTCACAGACATAAAACTGAAAGGTTACATTCCAAATACATTAAATATGAAGTCCACTGATAATCAGTAATGGTTCCTTATCCTCTGCTGTCATTTTAATTTACTGCTAATGCAATTATGTGTGGCAGATGTCCCTTACTGCATACTAAACGGTGTCTAACGTTTTCATTTGGAGGTCAAAATGGATTTCAGGTGGGATTGTGGGCTCAGTCATTGCAAAGGTTGCTGCGGACTGTATCTCTGTGGAGAGAACTGTTGTGACATGCTTGAAATAGCTGCCTACTGAGCTGACAGAGGGTGTTACATTAACAGATAAGTATGAAAGTCATGGAATAGACCAGCATCACCACAAATGACCTATATGAGCTCACACTTGCATACATGCATGTGTGCGCACACACACACACACATATATATGTATGTAGCCTCAGATTTGATCCTATCTATCTTGTTGATCACTGGGTTTTGTGTTAAATAGGTCATGTTCGGGACCAGTTGTGAGAGTGTCTGGATTAAATAAAGTCGAGCACTCACGAAGTCCCTCTGGTGCCACAGGCTCAACACTCACACAGATGCATTGCTAGCATCTGCTTCAATTACCCCACCTATTTTTTTTTTCTAAGAAAGTTCCTAGGTGTGCACTGTGTATGTGAATGGACAAGCTCATACACATTTAGTGACATTCAACTAACACAGTACTGCAGTAGAGAGTGAATTAGGATTGTGTGTATGTCACAAAGGGCTGTAGGACTTTTGCAATAATCTCAAATGGAATGGCAAACAGAGGAGACATATTGCACTTATCTGTTTTTCTGCTCTGTCCCATAGTGACATGTCAGTGCAGGAATCTAAGAATTCAATCATAAGTGACGTGGGGATGCAGTGGTTTAGAACACAGCAGAAGATGACAATGGAGGAAAATAAAACGCCTCATGAGACCGGCTGATGTACCCAAACTGAGACACATATGTGACATTACAAGCACACATTTCAGCTTGTTTCAACAGCCTGTCTACTGGTGGTCTAAGTGCAGGATTTCATACACAATAGATCTAGTCATTTAGGGAATACGTTTCCTCTTTCCGCAGACCTATAAAGACACCACTGCCTGTGCTCTAGCTTTGGTGCAGCATCCAGTTTGCCCTGAGGCATGGTGTCTGCTGCGCATGTCCAGCCACATACCATTGTCTCGAGGCCGAGGGCTGTTTAGGGCTGAGGCAGAGATAGTTTAGGGCCTGCGTTGCATTTGCCTCTGACCCTGAATCATGAGGGTAAGCAGTAAAGGAGAAGGAGAGAGAAAGGGAGGAGGTGAAGGAGATGCAGGAAGGAGTGGAAGGCACAGGGGGAGGAGACAGGGGGGTGGGAAGCTAGTGCAAACTGAGAGAATGGGGGTATTTAGAAGAATGGATATGAGGGGAAGGGGAGAGAGGTCAGTGGCCTGGGTCATGTGAGCTGCACATTGCAATCCCCTCAGGCAAGAGGGCCAGGGCGTGGTGAGGCCTGGATGAGTTGGCCTGATGAAAAGATAGGCTGCATGTGTAGGGCAAAGGAGTGCAGCCTGAAGCTAACGCTGGGGTGGCAGTGCGTGAAGTTCATCATAACACGTGCTACAAAGGGCAACAGGGAAGAGGCTGTGTTCACTGGCCATGAAGAGAGAGACCATGTAGCTTTCACGCGGTGGCTGCATTCCTTTCATTACAAAGTTAAGAAGAGTTAGCAAGGGAGCATTGCCCACGAGTTTAAAGTAACGGTCAGTCAGGCCTGTTTTGATATACCCCAAAAAATCCTTATTGCTTTGAAACCGGAGCCTAACTGAAGAGTGCACTCGGACTGACACAATTCTGAATATAAAAGCGAATAACACAGAGGACTTTCTAATATAAGACGGAGCATATATCCTTTAATTCATTACACCGCTTATCCTTTGAAAGTCAAAGGGGGAGCTAGAGTCGAGCAGGGAAACACCCGTGTAACAAACATCATTCACACTCAAATTCACTTTACAACAAGTATGTCTTAGGGAAGAAGCGGGAGTACGCAGAGAAAAACCCACAGAGACAAAGAGAGATACAAACTCGGCAAAGAAAGACCCCTGCCAAACCTCTGACTTTCTTGTTGTGAGGAAACAGTGCTAACCCACCCCAACTTTTGAGATGTTCTTTGTAGTTTTCTTTGTCAAAAGTATCAAATATTTCTTACTGACTGACAAAGTACCTACTGAAAACTGCTAAACGAGAATAAACAAGCTTGCTTGCACCGTTCACCAGCAAGCGCTCTGGTTGTATAATGTTATATACTCAGGACGGCTGGGAGTTGACAGAAACAAAGGTCATGAAATAGTCATGAAAGAGTGCGATGGTGATGATGATGACAGAAAGGCAACAGGGAAAATCTCTCTCCCCCTGTTCACTACGATACAAGACAGAGTGGCCATCCTATTGCTTCATGACATAAAAATGTCTTCCCTCTCTTTTTCACTCCTTCGGCCAAATGTAAATTTACAGCCAGTTGTGCGTCCCCTTAGCTCTTTTGTCTCTCTCAGCTTTGACCTGCAATATTGTTTGTTCCGTCAAACAGCATCTCGATCACTCGCTCCCACGCTCCTCTTACCTCCCATATTCACACCCTCTCTGGAGACGTGTTGTCCATTAGTAAGAAACTGAGGTTGTGGGCAGAGGACTGACGTGTGGGTGGGTGGACTCAGTCCTTACACTGACCCCACTTCCTGATGCTCTTTCCATGGACAAGCGTTTTGAAGGATGAATACAGAGAGTAAAGAGGGCGTGGGTGCTGAAGAAAATGGGTCCAAAACCACAAAATGCAAATTTAACAATGCATAGATAAACTTTAACAATGACTTAAATGTACAGCATGTTACTTAGGACGCTAGGTGTCTCACAAACAAAACAATAATAACAAGAATAATGTTTTTAGACATTTTTATATAGAATTGTTACATGTTATAACTTACAATGTATTCATATGTAAGTGGGTTCACATACCACATCTAACATAATGAAGTGCTCTGTGTATCAGCGTATGTTCTAAAACACAAGTCATTCGTCTTTTTCACGAGGGCAGCGCATCTCTCACCAAACAGGAAATATAAATTTCCTTGCCGTTTCCATCCACTGTATGTGAGCGGACACCGGCAGAAAACATAAACACTGCAATCAAACCATCGCTAATGTGTTTCACATGTGGTCAGGCACACAAAAAGTACACAAAATACACTGCCAAAACCACACAAGCAAATCCCATAATAAATTATCCTTACGAGAACAAAACACAGATTAAACCACAAGAGCTTAAGACTGTATCCATCCACCTCATTTACCGTAAAACACAATTTTGGAAATCTCATCATTACACATTAAACTCACCAACTGCTATTGCAGAAGTAGTCTCTAGTTTGTTATCAGAGTTTCACTCAAACCAATTAAATCCCTTGTCAGTTGACCCTATCGTCTATTTTGAATTTGTATATACGTAAAACCCATTTGGTTAATTTCTGCTGTTAATAGCTAATGAACAACTCCAATTTGTACAATATGAAGTTATTAATAATTAGTCAGTCGCTTCAATTATAACCTCAGAGTGTTCGTATCGCAGCAGAGCAAAGACGTCTGATCATGTACCGACGGAGGAGAGACGACCGACACGGTTCAGGGTTTGGTGTCAAAGTGAATGGTACAGATTCATCCTGAAGCCCAA
Source organism: Pleuronectes platessa (assembly GCF_947347685.1). Classification (NCBI taxonomy): domain Eukaryota; kingdom Metazoa; phylum Chordata; class Actinopteri; order Pleuronectiformes; family Pleuronectidae; genus Pleuronectes; species Pleuronectes platessa. The sequence continues at coordinate 11,630,694 of NC_070630.1, read as the reverse complement.
AAGGGAACAGGATGACGTTAATGAGGTAATTGGCAAATGTTGTCTGGTGAAGGCTGCAGCATCCGGAGAGAATTCTCTCACACACACACACACACACCTTGAAGTGCACCACAACAGTGAAGCCTGACCGCAGCAAAGTCTAAAGACAAAGATCTGAGTAAGCGCTCTGTTGATATTAAACCATCAAATGTCTTTTCTTAGCAGCCCGTTTACTGACATAAATTTATATTAATGCGGCAAAAACACATCCATCACATATCCAGGTCCTGATCCAGGAAGAACTGGTCACTTACGACACTCTGTGGATTAGCTGCGGCTATTTGCATAGGTCTATTTGCAAGATCACAAGTAGGGCTGTTTGTGCATCAGCATGATCCGATGGCGTGGTGATGAATCCACATAAAAAAAAACACCTAAGACGCAAATCCCCCACTGCAGTTTTATAACAATATACATGCTGACAGAAAAAACACATTTAATAGAGGCATGAGGTAAATTATGCTACATCTTCTACTTCTGCACAACTTAGCCTGCAATACCCACTACTCAGTCCACATTTATTGATTTTTTTTTGTATTATATCATTATTAGCATAATCATTGTCATTAGCTGTAGTATAATAGTAACGACAACTAAAATGTAACGTGGCTGCCGGCTCGCAGCTCCACGTTCACTTCCTTCCTCCACCTTGCACTGTGGAGATAGAGGGCTAGCTGCTAATAGACCCCCTGAGGAGAGAAGCAAATGGGCAGACAGAGGGAGGAAGGATGCAGGATAAGAGCAGAGAAAAAAAGGGCACAAGTTGGACAAAGACGTAAATAAAAACTCAACAATTGAGAATGTGCAATATCAGTCTAAGAATAAGACAGAAGGAAGAGGGCACAGGAGGCTATATACAGTGTAATTTGAAATTCAAGACTGTAACCGAACACTTCAAGACAGAGGAGGGAGCAAAGTTTAAGTCCGATAAAGAAGTGATCTTGAAAGACTGGACAGTCTATTTAGGGAGTGGAAGGAGAGAGAGCAGGGAGGGCAGGAGAGGGAGTGTGTCACTGCGGTTTAACCTCTTCAACTGCAGCAGAAGGCCTCACTGATAGCATGGCTAAATATAATGTGCTGGAAACATGAACAATGACGGCTATGAATTTGAACGGCGACCACATGAATACGCTCACACTCGCACAAATATGAACGCAAATACTCACAGCGCGGTGCCTTTGCCACTGAAAAGGTCACTTCTTTGCAAAGCTGACAGCGAGTGAGTGAAAAGTGAGAGGCCACAGTCTGTCTGCGGCGCCGGCTCTGTGACCTTCACATTCCACTGCTTAGATGTTTTAATTTTACTCAACTTAAAATTATTTATCAAGCAAACACCAAAAACATTCTGTGATTTAAGTTTTTTAAATGTGTCGAGTTGCTGCTTCTTTTCATGCGACTATAATTTCAATACATCGCCTGCGTTTTGACTGTTGGTCAGACGAAATCAGGCTTTTCGAAACTTGTGATGAGTATTTCTCAATATTCAGTCTCTTCCTTCACTCCCCCCCCCCATTTGTACCATCTTGTCACTTAAAGCTTAATGACCAACCAATAAATTGTTTTTTTAATTGACAATAATTCCTAAGATGTCATTATCAACAACTTAGGACAAAGAAATGTAATGTGAGGGATGATATTGTACTGTTTAACCATATGTATTAAAAACAACTATAAAGAAAAAGAAAAAACTAATGCTAAATATATAGGACTTGAATTAAGATGATAAACATGTAAACATTAATACACATCTTTTCTGCGTTGTTTATTCTATAAGATTAACGCTGTCATATTTTCTGACATCGGGACATGTAATTGCTGATTCCGATGAGGCTCACACCAGCCGATAGTGTCAGCTAACCGATAAATCAGTCAGGCTCTTGTGAACATCCTCATTAGATGCAGAAAAGCTGGATGTGTAGCGCCTGGGCTGACAGATGATGTGGGAACTGAACACCAAGATCTGTGCATTCTCGACACACCCTGTTGTACATGGAAAAATTTGCTCCTGAAAGTCCCTGTTCAACAGGCTACACAACAACATGGACATCAACAACTGTTGCTTTACATGCAAGGTCAGACAAACAGACAAGCCTGTGTTTTCTCTTTGGCACAGAAGCTCATGTGTGGGCCTCGATTCTGCCTCCCTCTTAATTCCCTCAGCCAGAACTGCCTCGCTCCTCGCTTCTTTCACTGCCTCTGGCCCTTGTCTGATTCTCCCAATATTTCCCTCCTCAGCCTGCCGCCCCTCAGCTGTCTCCTCCTGCAGTAGTACCTAACCTCGCAGGCCAGCCCCTGTCAGAGTAGCAGACTGTCTGCTGGTGATGTTACACGCACACATCTGATCCCCGTTCTCCCCGCCAGCAGGCTTGTCAGCATCAGCACAACTGTGTGCACACACTGCGACATCCAATACAGTTGTCCTGTCCTCCAAGTCAAACAGCCCAAACAAACAGCTACAACACAGACAGATTTAGACTGTACGCAAATGTGTCCAATACACTCAACGGGACAGGGTATCAAATGCAGATGGGGCATGAACATAAACACACAACTGGTTGGTGGTAATATATGAAAGCATTTTGCTTCCTCTTTGTTAAGTAGGAGAGGGGGGAGGTAGGTGGGTCTTACAGCAAGCTGCTAATCTTCCACCTGAAGGAGCCGCCAATTGTATCGGCTAGTGTAACAAGTTTGTGTGTGTGTATGTGTGTGTGCAACATTCATCTTTCAAGACCAGGGGCCAGATATCATTTGAAGAATACATTCCCCGAGTTTTTCTAGCAAAACGAAAAAATTCTACATTTGTCTTCGTCAAAATATATGTCCACGTCTTGGTGCATTAGCGGGAAATTGCATCCAGTGCATCCTCTCTTGTTTACAAATGAAATCAGACATGAGTGCATGAATGATTGCCTCAATAAAAAAGCCCTTAAACCACAGAGGGGATTGTTGAAGAACAGAAGTCTGTCCTCTTTATGTGCCACAGATGACTCTCACCTCTGGGTACAAAGGCTTAATATAGTCAGGAAATATCTGGATAAAACAAATATTGCAGCTCGACGTGTCTTAGATTTCCAATAACTCGACTCAGTGACTCGCATATATTCAAAGCCACAAATTAACCTCAGAAGGGAAAGTATCCACATAAAATAAGATGATTCGAGAGCGACAGATCAACTGCAAACATTACCTTTAATTTAAGTGTCATTATTAACCCATTTTCAGTGGAGCGCTCATCCTTGGCTGTAGAGTGAGCACCTAATAGATGTGCAGGGTGTGTTTTCCAGATGGTGAACGGGACGGGGAAGCTGTGCACACTCTCGGATAATGCTGCCGCCACTACAGCTTCGGTTTTATCACTTTATCAACTGCTGTGAAGATTCTAACTGCCAGACTAAACTCTCGGCACAGTCTTGATTGCAACAACTGCTTGATTGCAGCTACACAGTGTCCATTGTTTAGCCTAACTATGACAGAGTTTCCACTGTGCAGCGTATGGGCTGCATTCACCTGCGTCAATTACACCCCCTGCACCCTGCTTTAGCTGGGTAGTGGAGGATAGGGTGGAAAGACCAGTAACAAAATGGCTACTGCTGATGCGGGAAGGTAACATGTCAAAATCCAAATTGGCAAATTATACGCAGACATATTTTGAGATGTATATGGTGCCCCAGTAGCTGGTTAAGTTTTTTATTTAGCCTCACTACACTCCCAAAACAACAAAAATATGAATAAGCCTAGTCAGCCATAGTCTATAACTCAGGTATACACATTGTAATATATTAAATATAGAGACATTTGTAAATTGCAGCACTCTCTGAAAATCATCAGACCAGACAGACCCCACTAAAAACACTGGATTCAGAAATGTGCAGCAGCCGTGACTTTAACACCTGAATATCTTCCCTCTGAAGTTTAAGTATTGTTTTTCTCAACTCAGAATCTGGAGATAATGCTGCTTAACTCCCTCCATCTGGACTTATAACCTGCAGCCTCTGTATATAATCAGGCGTTATGATCTCTACAGGGAGATCTTACATTAACCAGGGATGAACCAAACTGTTACTAGGTGACAGATGGTCTTTTCACACACACACACACACACACACACACACACACACACACACACACACACACACACACACACACACACACACACACACACACACACACACACACACACACACACACACACACAGCTGTCATATACACCTACACCATATGCTCCCAACGTTGATACGGCACGTTCACATCTCACACGTACACATGCCCTCTAACTCGCCTCCTAACAGCTTGAATTAAAGAAGTTCAAACAAATTGTGTTTTTTAAGTCTTTTTTTTTCCCACCCTCTTCTCTGCCAAGATAAATGTTCATGCACTGCTGATTCTTGAGGCCAATTAAATCTGAAATGACAGAAATGAAGGAACATGGATTGGCCAAAAGGGAATTGCAAGATAATATAAACCCACTTTCTGCAGAATACTGGAAAGTGTAAGCTCGGAAACATAAAGCGCTGGCTGTGAAATCAGCGAGCGCCAGCAGCTACGGTAGATCACTGCAAGGCTGTGAATGTCACGCTGCGTGCTGTCTGTTCTTGTCATGTTCTCATGTGTGGTGTCTAAGTGCTAATGGGCTGGACCGGGCCGCAGCATCCTCATAGCATCATCGCGCCCTGCCAGTAGCGCAAGAAGACAAACTAGTCAATAGGTGCCACTTTCACTTGCATCTCAAGTCAATCTTCTTAATCCTTCCCAGCTCGGTGGAAGGCTAATAAAGCAGGCAGCAGTAATAAAAAGGTACACGTCTGGACACTGCACTTACCAACTGGTTCTGACAGCCTCTCTGATAGTTTCAGACGCGAGCCAGATTCAAACAATAGCTGCAGACACAACAGCCCACAAAAATGGTTGTGCAATTATTTATTCCATTGAACTGGACATTTTGTTCCCGCCAGCTGATCGACTAAGCTGGTAATGGTGGTGAAGAACACCTTGTTATAATCAAATTGATTTGGAAAACTACAAACTGCTTTCTGAAGGCTTGTATTGTTTGTAGACACCAGGACAAAGCTGTATTTTTCATTTTGAGAAGAAATTATTTTTCCATCGATAAATGCAACTTTTCAAAAACTTGGATGCCCCTAACTTTTAAAGAGAAGCAAAACAAAACTAGACAAAAGAACAAAAGCGTGTTGCTTGTGGATGTATCGCGAGGGACGAACATGTGTGTGTGTGTGTAATCATAACTTAGGCAATGAACCCCCCGTTCATGACCTGGTCCATACAGACCTGGTCCACACAGCGCTAAGTACAGGTTTGAAACGCAACCAAACACGTCCCTAATGGGTCCTGAGATCTGATCACTCAGACCACATTCAGAGGGGGTCACATTCTTTGAGCTGTGTGAATGAAAATGCAACCTGGGCCACATATGGACCACCTACTCAGCTGACGTCCTCTGACCCGTTACAGTTTCATTATGAACCATACTTATTTTTACACTCTCTGCGTTTGTGGTCAGCGCCACAATATTATAACTAACCACCACATAATGATTGATACTTTCCGAAAATCAGCCCCTACAGACTCACACACATAAACATCATCATCAGACTCATCTGTAACCTCAGACTGGGTTAAAACAACACGTATGTGATTAATTGTAAAGAGAGCGGGGAAGTAAGAGCCTATCACAAGTAGTCACATGAGACACATTCAGGACGCATTTTCATACCAGGTGTGATGAGACAAAGTTACCGCTGTCCACTTGTGATCAGATCTCTCAGGAAGGTTGAACATACTGGACCATGTCCGAGCAGGGCAAGAGTTTTCATCGACGTGAGGTGAGAAGGGGAAGGAGCGCTTTGGGGGAGGAGAGGAGGTGGTTAACACAAGCGGCTTCTGGTAAGTGCTTAGCACTTGCGGTTGCCTAATGGTACACAGACAGGGCTACTTTACGATCGCTCATCTGCACTTCTTGCTGCCACCCTGACAAGCCTCAACATGAAAGAAATAAGCCCCTCTTAAAAGGATAGACAACCACTTTCCCTGCGTCTTTGCCCTTTATCTTCCCCGCAGTCGTCTCCCGCTGCACTTCAAATTTCTGTCATTTTACTCTTTCACTTCTTGTGTCATAATGTCAACCACCCATACTGCTCGCCATCTAAGAGCACAGTAGCATCATACTACACGTCCTAGAAGCAGGATAACCTTACGAAGGGAGACAAGTGCTTGACAAACAAACACTAAATTACCCATGTAGGGAGCTAAAAGAAAGGTAACACAGCGTGCTATAACAACGGATGACACAAGGGGGAGGAGAAAAAACGGAAGAGCCTCAGAATGGAGTGGAGGACCGCTGCCAGAGACGGGTGAGTCACGGCCGAGAGAAGAAAAAAAAGCTAATGATACAATTGAAAACACCTGAACCTGCAACAGTGTCAATTAAAGATAATGGCTTTTTACTCGTTGCCACAGAAACCAACTGTTGGCACAAAGGCAGATGGCTGCAGAGACCCCCCGCCCCCCCCCCCCAACATTTTCAGTTTTTTTCAAAAGCTTCACTCTCTTTCTTCCCTCCCGCGAGCAACACCAAAGTGCAATTCATGCAGGGGCAATAGAGAGCCAAACAAATGAAACATGTTCATGCTTTAATAACTCTGAGCTAAAATACCCCCGGCTTTGTCTCTACGGTGACAAAATATCAGATTCGAGTTCATAGGTGAATGAGTAAGATGGAAAAGTGGTTAGTTAGGCCAACTCCGGAAAGTCTCCTGTGGTCTAACGTATTTCACAAGCTGTAGCCCTGCATCTATATGTAAACACGTCACCTTTTAGCAGTGGGCTAGCTGTTCTCGTGTGTGCACATGTGGGAGTGTCACCTCTGAGCTCCTTCTACAGTCTGAGTGGAGGAGGCTGACAGGCTCTAGGGCAGCTAGTCCAGGGGTTACAGGGGTTATGCTTGGTCATCCATTTTAAATCAGTCTCCAGACAGACACTAGAGCGCCATTACAGCTCAAGACTTTGCTGCTCTGAGCGGATCTGCCTGCAGCTGCAGCAGTATTAGGGGCCAAGGCCGAGCTCTGCCTGCGGAGACTCACTTACTGCAGCCGTCTCCACTGTCCAGTTGGTTCTTCCTAATACATAGCAGTGGTCTGATATTAGCAAAGTCACATAAAAACACTGGGCCCAGGGTATTGTGTAATTGATGTGTTATTCTAGTAAAGACATTGCAATACTGTATTCAGGGGGTATCACAATTACAAGATTTATGTTACCACAATAAGTCTAAATGTAGTATTATGATTTGTCCATGAGCTGCACACCAAGAGCACTGAGTGGAAGAAAATGACAAAAAGATGGATGAAATGAAAGCTCTCAAGAATATCCTATTCTATCCTGTTTTTGTACAGGGTAGATGTGTTGTCCATATTAATGAATTTACTGATGGAAGATGACATAGTTACAATGCATAAAACACATTGCCACTATTTATTGTCATTATTTTGTGCTGAGGCTAAAATATCTGCTGTGAACGGAACAACATGTGAGACCTAAATGTATAACTACAGCATCAGGGCTAATGCACCCAGTGAGCTGCAGAGACTATATATAATTGACATGCGAGTAACAAATTTTGAATGTGTCAGTGAGACTATTTTTTTAAACTTTGAAGAGAGTCAGGCTAACTGCTTTCCCATGCTACCATTCGTTATGTTAATCTGAGCGAATGGCCCTCTGGCTCCAGCTCCATAGTGAGGGTGGAGTATCAATCTTCTCTCTGCAAGAAAGCAAATAAGGGTAATTTTCTAAATGTCAAGCTATTGATTTAATACTGCATATATTGTATATTTCTTCCCGGCCTAGAAAGTGTTGGCCCCTCCGAGAGACCTTTGCCTGTGTTGAGAGTGGCAGTTAGAGGCAATGAGCTGGCTAGAAGTCAGGATCTATTACGAAAGGTTGCAGAGATTTTCAAACTATAGGAGAAGTGTATAAATGTACTCTGCAATGCTGTAAACACCGATAGAGTCATATAGAAAACACAAATCAATCTTGACCTCTGTTGACCTTATCCTCCTCCATGTTTCTTAAAGTTAAACATGTGCTATGTTATGTATTTATTATGTAAATTATGGTTATTATTCCTCAAACTGGTTTCTAAGTTCTGTTCCCTCTCTAGGCCCGATGGAAGAAAAGTCTCAGGAAACGCAGGGGGTGAAAATTACATCATTCTTTCTGCTTAAACAGGAAAGGAACCAGGTTGGATTTTATTGCCATTCTTCTGGCTCCAATCCAAGTGCTAACCCCCCCACCTCCCACGACACACACACACACACGCACGCACACACACACGCACACACACACGCACACACACACGCACACACACACGCACACGCACACAAGAACAAATTCCTATACTAAGTTATGATGCCAAAACTCCTCCACCCATCCCGGTTTCTCCCTCTGATTGGCACTGCTGCTCCACACTACTTCATATCCCAGGGTTCTCATATGAGCCAACTGGCCAATCACGTTACCTGATATGGCTCAATATTCTCCAGGAAGGCAGAATAAGGATATCAGGATGAAAAACTGTGCTGGAATTCATGCTGCGTTTTAGTCTGATATTCCCTCCTATTAAAAAATACACTGGTTAAACCAACCTTAAATATTGTGCTTCATTACTGTATTTTAAGCCCCCATGTAGCAGTTATAATAGGGTTTGGCTGATGGATGATGCCATCGTTACACGATAACCGACAGCCAGACTATAATTGTAGAGTCTACTATAACTTAGAAAAATATATTAATTACTTGTTTAGGATTTCCCCAAAAGCTTGACTTCCCTCTCCACTGATCAAAGGTAACTGGGCAGAAGCAAAGATGCAGGTAATGAGTTCAGGACGAAAGGAAGTGTTGGGTTTGGGTTTCTCGACAGCACCTGAAGGCAGCAAGTTTCAAAACTAAACTTATGGGGTAAATGTAGTTTGCCATGCAACTCTTCGCTGTCAACGAGTGTGTTATCATGGTGGAACTGTCGTATAATATTAATATTATAAGTCTTGACCTCACTTTGTTAGGTTCCTAGTGTGTTATGAGTTGGTGGTGCCATTTTAATAGAATAATAATAATAATAACAATAATAAACTGTTGATGAATGCATTAATAAGGATTCAAATGAGTCCTTATATCTGCTGAAAAGTATGTTATTGTGTGCTGTAGTTTTTTTAGTACTGTATGTTCCAAAATAAAGTCATGAACATGAATAAAAATGTATCCTATTAGCATGATGGTGATGACGCCACATGAGACTATCATGACTTGCAGAAATCAAAGTAAATACATTCCTGTCAAAACTTTCCACTTTTCAATCCTGGACCAGTTTTACTGCAGCCTGTGCACTTGAGTGTTTCAGATGCAGCACCACTCGCTCCTCTTGCTGACGTCATCTTAGATACGCTCACCTCACAAAGACGCACAAACACACACACACATCCGGCTGGCCGTACCATCCTTAAGCCTTTCTAATCCCTGATCTCAGACAAAGGATGGGTCTCACACACGCTACCTGTCTCCCCCCTGAAGATGCAAGACCGTCTACCGACGAGCCGCAGGCTAAGGTCATTACTGTTATTTTGGTGTGAAGGTAAAGAGGGATTATTTTACCCGCGTCCACTCAACACACATCAGGGGACTAAAGGTTCTCTCTTTTGTGTTTATCCCTCGCTCTTTTTCTAACAAATCTCTCCAGCTCACGTTTCTCCCTTTTCTTTTTCCTCTCCTGTCTCCATGGGGATTTGAGCAGAGAGGAAGAGGTTGAAGGAGGGAGTAGTGGAGCTATGAGCCAGTCAACAGGTTTTTTTTATATCAAGAGATAACGGAAGTATGTGAGAGCTGTGTGCGCTCAACAGGCACAGTGACCAGGTGACCTTGAGTGGACTCTTTCATAGAAAGCCAATGTATATAGCAGGGGGGGGATACGTCTAAACATTTAAACAAGATACAATCTTGGAAGGGTGGGGGGGCCGGAAAGAAAGGAATAAACGAATTAAAGCCAGATAAAGCAGTGTTCCCATTGCACTCAGGAGACTCGCTGCCATGGTAGTGGAAAGGGTAGCGAGGAAGAGAAAGCACTTGGAACGAAAGAAAGGGAAAGTGGTGAGCCGAGGCAAAACCTAAAACAGCTTACTACAGCTATTCACAACTTTATAAGAGAAAAAAGTTATTTTATATTTGTCAGTACAGCCACTTCTCAATTTACACACCAAATTGATTTAAGGCAATGTACCCAGATATTGGCGTCCAATAACCTTTAAAATCCTTCAGTGGCTGTGGCACATGGCGATAGCAGCAGACTGCTCCTGGCTCCCATCCCACAATCCACTCTGATGTTTAGGTTTTCAAGTGAGGCTCTTGCCTCAGTAGAAACAACATATGATAGAGGCTTAATCAAATTCCTGGCAAATTGCGAAGCATGATAATGAATGGTCAGAATTAAACGAGAAGAATTCCAAGACAAATGATGCACAGAGGAGGGGCGAGAACAATTTAAACACAAGCTGACATTGTTCAGAATAGTAAATATTGCCCTGTTAAAATAAATCTACAGCTCATCCTCGACTGCCTATTAAACCCTATCCCTTCATCTCCCCATTAACTGGTCTGTCAGGCTTGTCTGTTTGCTGGGCTGCTCGACACAATGACATGTTTACCTCCACTCAGATTCCCATTTAGATCCCTGAAGAAGCAGAAGGAGGTGAGAGCGTGTGTGTATGTGTGTGTGTGTGTGTGTGTGTGTGTGTGTGTGTGTGTGAGTGAATGCGTGCATTTGTGTGTCCGAAAATAAAGCATTGCTGTAATGTTGCTATCACCACATATATTTTAATGGTTTTCAAAGTAAACATAGGTAAACATTGGAGTAGGTTGGTTTAGTCCAACTCCTGTGACAGAATATTATCCCTAGGAATAAAATAAGCTCAAATTAATAAAAGGTAATAAAAACAACAGTGGTTTAACGGAGTAAAATGACAAGTATCCTGTTTGCAGAGTGTGACGTAAGCACACAGGCTACAATCAAACCGTCCACATTAATCAAGCAAACCTCCCCTCGCTCCAATGACACCAGTAGAATTCAAGGGCAGTAAGAGGATGTTGAGGAACCTGGAGCATAGTGAGGCCTTAAAGCATAAGCACACTAAATCTGGGGATTGGATTTTGCAGGGATGCACTGGTGCAGTGCAAAGCCAGCGAGTCATCCCTGTTGCGTATTTGGTCCTGTTTGATAGGCTTTCTCAGACGAGAAGTGTGGATAATGCCTGGAAAATTGGGTTCGGGCATGTTATGGACTTTACCATTCGATTATGAAGAGGTCAGATGCATTCACACAGCAGGAAAATCTCCAGAACATTCAGACGAGGGGCGGTGCCTTGGTGGAGCAAGTAAATCATGTATTTTTATACCAACTTGCTCGCTGGGATTTCATGCAGTCTTCTCATATGGGCTCAATTGGACATTTTACTAGAATGCTTGCAAGAAAATTCCAGAGTTTAATGCATATCTAAACACAAAGCATTAAGTGCCGTATAACCAAAATGCTGTGAAGTCTGTTTCATAGAATCCAACCTCAAACATTTGAGGTCTACACTGTACAGTAACATCTCCATTATAACAAGACAGAAGGTCGATGTGTGTCTGAGATCGGGTGGAAAAGTCTGAAAGCCGATCTTGTGCATCTACAGTGATAAGACTACCTTATAGCAGGGAGAAAGTCAACACATACAATACAGGAAAATATTTGAAAGTGTTGATGTGGTGACAAATGTCTGATCAAGTCAGGGACATATCACTTATATGGCATTTTCACACCTTAAACTCTGGAGCAAGGTTCGTGTGATTGTTACATTGTTTACATTTGATCCAATTTGTTGTGGCTTCACATTGGAATTTAGGGAGCGCACTAAAAATGCACATACGTACATCCTGTTGTCACCTACACAGGCTGTGTCTAAATACTTGACACAGATTGGTTTGAAGACGGGTGTGTATCTGACATCTGTGTGTATTCAATTCTGCTTTTGTTTTTCCAAAGTCCCAACTATCCAAAAGCAAATGAATAAGCCATGGTTCAGTTTGATCTGAGACCCCACTTTTTTAGTCAGGGTCAATTTTGGCCTCTTATTCCAGGCTGTGCTCAAGACACCTTTCACACTTTTTTTCTGAAAAGCCCACAGTTCCACATCAAACAAGGTATCGTGAAAGTGCCCTTAGAAGACAATCCAATACCTTCTTAGACTCCAGAATGACCGGCTTCCACATCCACTGAACAACGCAATTCCAAAATCCTATTCATATGTATAAAGCAAAGAATTTAAGAGGAATTAAGTTATCTTCTCTCCATGAATACGTGTGTGTGTGTGTGTGTGATGTGGTGCCTGTGTGTGTAGTACGTATACTCTCCATGTCTTCTAAGAGAGGTCCCAGTGGGACCAGAATCCATGTATAGACCAGCAGGGGAAAAAAGAGCCCTCCACATTCAGCTATGGGTTTTCTCATATCACACACTATCAGTAAACCATACAGCCGGTCTACTGGAAGGCAAATTTATGCACACACACACACATCACCGTATCATGAATGTGTCTGCAGGCAAATTATTCCGCTTCTGCTTTGACAGCATTTTCTCAGAGCCCTCAACTCACACACTGACACATCTCCATGCAGACACAGGAGACATCCTCTCCTGCTGGCTGAAAGCCAAGGACACACACACTCTCGCATAATTATCCATGCGAGGTGTGTGTGGTGCAATCACACGTCACACACACACACACACAGGTGCATTGTCTGCATTTTGAAGAAAGGATGTGGAGGTTTACACAAGGTTTACGAATGTGGTTCTAAGATCCTACGTGTTGACACGATGCTCATACACGTGTATGGCACATGAACATCATAACTGACTGAGAATTTTTTTTATTCAAGCCACACATCACACATGCAGCACTTGTGGTATAATAGGAGAACATGCAGCATAAAGACAGCACAAAGAGCTGGACCTGACTGGTGACAACACTCCCATTCATCACCATGCCCCTGGAGACTCTACATCCCTTCACAGTGACAGCAGTCAGCAGAGCACACACACACACACACACACACACAGAGGCACGCACGCACGCACAGTTGCGTTACCAAGAGCACAAACGCACAGCACAACAGCCCATGTCAGCATCACCAGCAATCGAAAAGGGTTACTTGTTCTTGTGTTTGAGCCTTCGTGCGTATGTGTGTGTTAGTGTGAATGTGTGTGTGCTTGCACGCTCTCGTATCCACATATATTATTCATCTGCATGCGAGCACATGAACGAAGAGTCTCTGGTAGGAGAGATAAAGGGCTTCTTTATTTCAGTCTTTCGCTCGTGTGTGAATGAATGTGTGCATGTGTGTTCCTCTTCCAATCATCTATTTAATAGACCATTGGTAAAAGGCAGGACTGGAAATGTATAGAGCTCCACTAAACGAAGCAAACATTTCTAGGACAAGGAAAAATAAAGAGGATGAGGCAGAAAAGAAGGATCAATTATCGGATGGAGAAATATGAGAAAGTAACAAAAGAAAGGCAATGAATGAGGGACTGAGGCTCGGTGATGGCAAAGGAGGAGCTTGGGGGAGCTTGCTGTTGTCATATTTTCATTTTAGTGCGCAACCTTGAATTTACCAAGAGAACATTTGCAGAATTCAGACACATAAAGTGCCAGAAAACATTACAGATCCGCCCTCCTATTCCAGCCCACAGTACTCAGCATTCATCCACCCCATCAGCACTAACAAGCCAACACTGTCAACGCTCACACTGGGCTTTATTCCATCGACAACGCAGTCTGCTTCCACAAAACCAAACATACACGCTGGCACAGGCACACAGAATTACACATGAAAACATCGCAAGAAGAAAAAACCCAGAGAGAACAAAAATCATTCTTTTTCATATTGCTACGATAAGCCAAATTTTCTGGGCTCTCTCATCCTTCTCCATCTATCTGTGCCTGGATAAAACACAGAGTCTAGTCATCAGATGGGCAGCAGACAAGAGGATGGGATGAGCACGCTTCAGAAAGCACAAGAGGATTTTTGTTTGAAGCTGTCTTGTATGTGTTGAGGAGCATTCCCATGATTCCAACTGCATGTATTCATATCTGCATGAGAAGAGGGATTAAAGCCTAGTTTCATCCAGGGACCTGCAGGGACAATGCAGCAGGTCTAAAGGAGTCATTGATTTTACATTGAAAGATTGCAACTTCTAAATCACACGTTCTCCCATTGTAATTATAAAAAGGCACAATTAGAAGTATCTTAACAAGCTGATGTAATCGAAAGTTTGAGCCAACAACTGTTGATTATAGCGGCGATAATGACAATCGTTATTGGCAAATTCACTCAGCTGTAGCTAATGAATGCTAATGAAGTTAGCCATGGTAAACCGTTGTCTCGTTTAAAAGCTCCCTGCTTTGCAGAATGCATCTTCACTGGGTTGTTGAGGATATAAGGGCTGTGTAATTTTTATGTAGAAAACATCAAGAGAAAGGGAATTGTTTTTGTAAAAGACCAGCCGAGTCTATAAACATTTAATTGGTCTGAAATCAAAGACAGTTCTCCACTTCCTCCCATTGTCCAAAAATGAAGTCAAAATATCCCTGACATAATAGCGCAATAGTGATCGTGGTGTGGAGCCGCTGTATCAAGGTCTCATAGAAACACATGCTCAACCAATCGCTAGTATGCCTCAGCTGTCAATCATGATGCTCCACCCCAATTTTATAGCATCAAATTACTAAATAACGCCAAACTTACTGATGAGAACTACGTAAAATGACATAATCCATCATTGAGACAATTCATTCAGGATTTATTTTGTTTAGTCCATGTCCAAGACACTCACATGCAGGATACAGGGACCTAAACTGCTTCCAGCCGTGAGAGGGTGATCGAGACTATTTGGCTTCACTTTTTCAGAGAGGTCTTTTTGTCCATCTTTACGTGCAGTCTATGTGTAAGACAAGAAGATAGCTGCTAGCTAGACAGTTGTTGGGTGTGATTGGCCGACAGCTGGAGGGGAGAGCTGTCGGGTTGTATTTAAGAAGGAGATCCTGTTTTTTAGGCTTTTCAGTTTAAAGATTCAAAGCTATGAAGCAGTTAGCTCACCCTGTCAAGTAAAATAAGTCAACATTAAAGCAGCTACAGTGCCGAGCTGTTAACTGTACAAGTGGGTGTAACCTGTTATTATCCTAACTGGCGAACTACGCAGCTTGAAAATATGTACGTTACTGAAAAATGTTGAGCACTTTATCACTTACATGTGCTATGTGATTATATTCATGTTCAAAACAAGACAGGTTTATGGGGATGTGACTGACTGGTGATCTGGTTTCTTTAGCAACCACACCCACAACCTACAGGAGCTGCAGTATGAGAGCGATCAATGTGTCTCCTAAAGGAACTCTAAGGCCCTGGTCCCAGAGGTTTACAAAATAACTACATTTTGTCTATGTATGTGCAGACACTACCACACAGAGCTTCTATATTTTACGAGAAAACCTATTAAAGCCCATCATGCATGTATGTATTAAAGTGGTGCAGTGCAGGGATTCAGGGATTTGTAGTGTCTGAATATTAACATGTTTCCAGCTCAAAATCGCAGGCTGCAATCTCGTAGACTGAAACAAAAGAGGGTAGTAACTGTGTGCATGCACTTCCATAGGCAGAAAGACGCACACACACGTAAGTGCACACACCAATACCCCACAATAGAAAGTCGGTCAATGAATGGGAGGGGGCCAGTAGACTAGCAGGTGCTGTGTTGGTGGAAGATATTGCATCTGTCCACCTCAGCGTTTCTAAACACTCAGTTATCTTTCCTCTCCACAGGAGGAGGTCATTTCTTTTCACTTTTCTCCTGTGCATCATCGTCCTCTCCGGAATTCTGTTTTCCCCTTCTTGCTCCTGCCGCTTTCTCCCGTCTCATTTATCTTCTCCCCACCTATCTTTTTATATCCTTCCTCCTTTTCCATTTTTTCCCCACTGTGTTCTCCTGCTTTTTCCTTTTCCACTCCACCCTTCTCCCATCCATCCCCTCCTTCCTCGCCGTCTCCTGCGCTCTCAGCGGAACAGTCCATTCAGCAACAAAACAAAGCTGCCTACAGCATCACACACTGGCTAATCAAGCGAGACCAGAATGCAGCAGCCCTTAGATCCGCTGAACAGCACCACGATACTGGGCAGTGCTGGGACTCCTGTACAGCAGGGGGGGGGAGACAGATGTGCACATGACAATATTACCTGATAAGTGTTCGCGGCTGATAAGAGCCTATTGCAATTTTAATACCAAAGCTGCAGGATGTGTTTAGATGTGCATCACCTCAATGAATGTAAAATGTAAAAGTACTATCAAGCAAAACATAGTTAAAGCAATGAGTTGGACAGAACAAAAGGATAAAAGGTACAGGCGAGGCAGACAGGAGGGCTAGAGGAGGGCATGGAGGAGAGGCAGAAAGATAATGGGCTGAGGAAAACTCCCTGACAGACCATCACTAGTGAGGAATCGCATTCATGACGATGATGAAACCCAACAATGGTCCGTTGCAATCTCCTCCTGGACTGAGGATGAGCGTATTACAAGCCAGCAATGCCAGCCACTCCTCTGCGATGGAAAATAACTGCTGTTCGGCTTCAGGGAAAATTCAAAACATGACAAAGAAAGCTGGTCCTGCAAGATGCAGAGATAGGAGAGATATGTAAACACAGCACAGCAACAAGAGAGAGGGGGCAACATCAAGATCTGGGATGCGAACAAAGCGTTTCTGTAAGCTGGAAAAAAGTTGAAATCACTCATCCACCTATAGGGGTAAATATAAATACACATTGTCAATGCACAGATTGATCTCATGGAGGGATTAGAGGGAGGGATTGTGTCGGTGACATGAGAAACTTGTCCTCTTCGTACTGCAGTAAAAAGAGTGAGGGCCTGAGAACAAGGGCGGGGAAGAGGGTGGAAGCAGAGTGTTCAACTACAGCACACTCTGCCAAATATCTTGCGATAACACTCACCACTTCCCCCTGGTTCCTACTCTGGCTTCAACCTTTTTTAGCCATTAGTGCCAAAACCTCAGCAGCCATTATAAGGTTTTCTTTGTTTATATGATGTGCATCAATGTTGGAGGAACTTAATCACACAACTGTGAATTTAGATGTGGAAGTTTCCAGTAAGCAAATGAAAAATCTAAAGCTCGCCATAACCTTATATAGAATAATATTTTCCTGATTCATATGTGTTAAGGTGGTGATGGAATGACAAGAGCTCAGAAGTGTGCACCTGCAGCACGATTCGGAGTTGTGTCCTGTTGTCCAGTATCATGATGCGGGAGAGTCAACGTTTTTAAAAATCACAATTTCGGTCTTGGTCTCTGAATCTTTACAGCCCTATTGTATGATCATTGTACACATATATTTGTACATATTCATCACCGTGTTACTAAAGTCTATTCTGAGTTCCTAGTTTGCAATTTGAATAAACTGTCAAACTACCCGTCTCATCTTGAATGTGAATGTTGTCCTCAACAGGTCGAAAACCACGTTAGCATAAAGAGAACGCAAACAGAGCTCAAATAGAAGAAAGGCGTTAAAGTAATCTTGCCTGTTCCTTTGTTAGATTACCAACCAATGACAACTAGAAAATAACAGCCCCCCGTCGAGACAGAGTTTTGCATTAACCCCCGTCAAAGCACTAATAGCCATTATTAAACAACACATTTTTTTGGGAGAATTGAAAAAGCAATTTATAAAACATGTGCTTTAGACCGTTAATATGTTGATTTACCAATGGGCAGAGCAAGGCAAGCTGTTTCCTTTTGTTTCTACATTCAAGCTAAGCTAATTGGCCGTTTCATGTTTAAGGGACACATGTGACTGGCATGGATCTCTTCATCTTTTCTATGAAGAAAGCTAATTAGCATATTTAACAACATATCAAAGTGTGCACCTAAAAGTTAAATTAAGGATTGATGATTTTCTGGGGGTGGTGATAATAGCTCCAGGGGTTTGAGTGATGGAGGGATGGAAGGGATATCGGAGGAACAGTGGTATGACAGGGAAGAAGACACGGGAGAGTGTGCTGTGAGGAGGAGAGGGTGTGATGGCAGGTAGCAGAGAGGAGAGCGTGTAGTGATGAGACGGAGAGGTGCATGAGATGGTGTGGAGCAGAGGAGAGGGTGATGGCAGGATGGGATTTGAGTCTTTTAACTTCATTAGTTCTGCCTCAGTCTGGGGTCTGTAGATTATGTCTAATTAAGCAGCTTAACATGGCTTAAAAAGCACCACACAGAAAGCACAAGAGCCTTATCTGTCAACCTGCTCAAACGATTCTCCGCTTCCGCTTTTCTTCCCGTGGCAGACGAACATAAATTCCCTTTGCATGGCCTTTATGCAAAAGAGATTAGAGGCTCTGACATTGGCGCGAGCTGGATAGCTAGCAGCATGCAGCGATAGCGGTGTGGGCTGTGGGCTGTGGAGGGAGAGCCTGTGTGGCGAGCGGTGGCGGAGGCAGAGGGGGAGGCAGATGCTTCCTTTCAGACTGCAGGGGGAGAGAGTCAATAAAGAAAGGGTGGGGCTCAACACAAGTTCTACTGTTCTTCTAATCATTACTATTAAACCGGCAAAAACTAGGCCATACAGTCTGCTCATTATCAGAGTGTAACAAGATGCCACCAACCAGTGACGCTCAAGTATTGCTCTAAAATTAAAAGGTGATTAGTTGCTCAACAGGTGTATGAGCCAAAGAGGATCAATATTCCCTCCTAAATACTGAGAGGGTTAATAGGCAAAGCAGTGTTAACATCATATCCTGGTTTATAAAGCTGGATAAACCGCTCATCCCGGCTTTGAGAAACCTGGACAGACTCGTTTTCTGTATGATGAGTTCATACATGAGTGCGGGAAAATTCCCCAAAATTGGGTCCGAGATTTACCCAGAATCTTCTGTTCACACAACGCTCACAACAGCGACAAATCCTCTGCATTGTTGAGGCGAGAGGTGGATCACATGATTCTCTTGACAACACACAGACACCGGTGTCGGCTGTTTTCACCACAAACTCTGTCGACGTCTTTGTCGGTGTCTTCTACTTGTGTCACCGCTTTTTCACCGGGAGATCCTTTTGCGTCTGTCGGGCGTTAGAAGCGTCATCATAACCCCCGCTCCCTCTCAGCGAATCCTGTGGAGGAACTATCTGTTGTGATCTCATATAGAATTCTGCTTAATTTCTACTGACTTTTTCCACCTAGCCCCATGGTATAAAGATAATCCAGAGCCCCTCACTCTGACAATTACGTTCAGTGAATATCTGAAAGCAGCTTTAGTGACGTCACAGGATCGATCCCACCAGTGTTTGAATCATCAAACTGCACCACCCTAAAACTATTAGAATCCTAACTCATGCTGAAATAAACAGCAGGGGCTTGTTTTTAATGTATTTTGTCTAATATGGCCAAAACCACCAGTGAAAACTTGGATATTGTTATGGCTGAAGAGTATGCAAAAGATAATATTGGAGTAGAGAGACCTGTCCACAAACTTGAAGGGCGGCGAGTTCGATCCCCAGCACCTCCAGTCTGCATTTTAGATAATACATTTAAATTGCCCCTGACAGCTGTACCAACATATTATGACTGGTTTGTGATAGCGCTGTATGAATGTGTGAATGTGACTTCTACTGCAAAGCGCTTCGAGTGGTTGATAAGACTGGCAAAGCCCTATAGAAATACATTTGTATTTACTTCTGCAGAATATAATTTGTAGCATCATCACTTTAGCATCACAATGCTTCATGTATTAAAAGGGGGTTGTGACACATTTTACCTACATGGCACTTTTACTTATGTTTTTGATGAATTATTCAGCTCATTATAACAAAACCTTTACCAATCAACAATATTTCTGCTGGACTGGGTGAAATGCTGAAACACCTCATCACAACAGCACAGCACTAAAACACACTTCTAATGAAAAGTGTGTTTGTGTGCGTTTCTGTTCCACCTCTTACTACACACCACCTATTAATTATGGAGCTGGAGCACCGTCCCAGTGACAGCCACATTGAGTGACGTCAGAAACGCTTGGCAGCCGTATGTCAGCGCAGAGCGACTCTGCTGGCTGTTATACAAGACTGAGGAGGAGTTATCATGAGCTGCCACGAAACACAGGAGGTCACAGGGAATTTGGCTCCATGACAATGCAGCATCCACCCCACCTCAGGGAAGTGTGTACCCAGACAGAGAGCTGCACAAAAATACCTCTCTTTTCCACTATCTATCTCACTCCTTAACTTTCTTTCTTTCTACCTCAGTCAAGCTGGTCAGCAAAAATAAAACCACGTGCAGAAAAACGAATTCCCTCTAACCCAGAAGCACTACGCAGGATGTACAAAATTACATCCTGTGTAATTTCAGTTGGGGCAAAGTAAAATGGCTGCCCTCAAAACAGGTCCATCTTGTTAACATGCACAAACACAGCAGGGGATACTGAACTGCACACACGCGCACACACACATGCAAACATACACATACATACACACAAACACGATGTAATGTACAAATGTTAATGAGTAGCCCAAGAGCGAAAACCACAGAGATTCTCATTCTGACACCAACTCATCATAGTCACTACAGGTGCGACGCCCATAGGCTGAGAAAAAAGAAAAGGTTACAAAAAAGGAATTAAAGAATGAGAGGAAAGAGAGAGGAGGAGGGGGGGGGGGGGGGGGTGGAGTAGAGGACAATGGTTTGAGAGAAGAGAAGAGCCAGGTAGAGATAAAGAGATAAAGTCAAAGCCTGACTGATCTAGTGAAGAGAAAGAGAGTGCGGGACTTGGAACGGAGGGAGAGATGAAGAGAGAGCTGCTATCTGATAGAAGGGATTTTGCCTTCCCTGGAACAGTAATTTACTAAAGCCATTCTACAGAGGCCCATCAGTGGCGATCTGCTGGCAGATTAGGCGACAAAATCTCATCCCTCGCTCTCCCGCCAGCCAATCAGCGACAGGCGGCGAGCGCAGGGGCAGATGATGAGGGGAGGTAAGAGGAGGGGAGGGACTTAATTTCCTGTCTCAGTCTGTTGAATTTAGGAAGGCCACATACACAAACACAGACGCACACATGCACACAGAGCACATACAGGAGATTGGATTGGAGTCGGAGCTATCACTGTTGCATTTTCCCACCCTCAGGACACAGCAGCTAACTCTGTTTGGTCGCAAGAGCTGGGGATTTGTCATTTATAATCAGTTTTCTGCTTGTTTCCCCTGCACTCACTTGTCCTCCTTGCAGCTTGTATCCTGCCCCAAAGGTCTTTGCAGCATTCCTCAGTTGTATTTGTCCGGCGACTCTATCCCACTCCTCCCTCTCTGACTCTCCTGCCGCTTTTCCTCTAACATGGGACGGGTTCTGTTCCAGTTTGCTCAGCAGATGTATTTAACCGTTTTGCACATTTCGACCAAAGATAAAATGGTTTGGAAACCAAAAGGTTTGTTCCCCATTGGAGACCCCAAAAAAATCTGGGTCCGGAGCAAACCACACTGATGTCTGTGAAAGAGGGGCTGAAGAAGGGAACAATGGGGGAAGTATGTGAGGAGTTCACTAAAAAAAAAGAGAGTAGAGGTCTGCAGACAGAGTATTTGTTAAAAGAACAAATATTCAGGTAATCCCTATGATCCACCATCTTGTGCCGGATTGGTTTATGGGTTGATATGAGCCTTTAACAAACATCAGTATTGAGGTTCATAATTGCAGAAATGTGCAAATATGAATATTGGTGTTTTACATTATGAACAATGCAAGAAATAACTTTATTTTCATAATTAAGGTTCTAAATGTTTGACTGTATTTGTGTTTTCTTATAATTTACAGTTATTCATAAAAAAGTTGGTTATGGTTCAAATGTAAAATTCTACATATGTTATCTGTTCCGATAGAAGTATACAGAGATAAATGTAAAACCGAAGTCAGATTTCTTGTATGTGTATACATACTTGTCCAATAAATATAATTCTGATTCGTAATCAGTAAATTTTTTTAAATATACATATCATTTCTTTTTTCATAATATCGACATTGGCATCGTCCTGAAAAATCCTTTGTGGACAGGCCCTTCTTACTACTTCTGTTCACTTTCTCTGTGCACTGTGCAATGCCCTTTGTTATGACAAATCCTCAATTACAATGGTAACATAGTGGAAACACGGGTTGGTTCACTGGGTAGCACCAAGACTCTGAGAATCCTGAACAGATCCAGTTTTAAAACTAGAGCAAATTTAGTGTAAAAATGATTTTATTGTACAAAGGATATCAGTGGTTCTGATTCCAACCCATCCCTCTTTCCAATTCCCTCTCTCCACGCACTGCAGAGGTCTGTCAAGTGCCCCAGCTGTGCAAGCAGTGAGAACTGTTTACCATGGTACATCATCCTCGAGCCCCGGGAGCACCGCCCCACATGCTCACAGGGGTTTCACAACCGCTGCACAAGTGTTTAGCATACGATGTTTAACATCACAGAACGAGTCAACAACCAAGCGTGTGCCAGGATGCTAGAACAAGCTTTGCTTGAAGAAGTGGCAAACTTCCACAGCATGAAGAGCAAATCTCAACCTAACAAATTCCTGATAACTATTGAAATTAGCAAAAACAAGGACAGTCTGCAGAATAATTTTGTTTTTAATATATCACACAGTCATGAATGAGCTCCTCTTGGTGATAGAGGAGAGAGAGAACATCAACATCCTGTGTCTCCCTCTTTAGCACTGACATGTGAAGAAAACAAACAACAAGTATAAACAACAGTGAGCTGTTCCTTTCCTCTCTATGCCATCACTGCTTCCCCTCTCCCCCCTTGGAACTGCTGCCCAACCTCACAGGATCCCTGAGGACCCCCCCTCCCCCCTCTGAGAGGACGGCTGACATCACCCACCCATGTCTCCTGTCAACTATGACCTCTGCGGGAGCGGGCGGAGGGGAAAGGAGGAAAAGGAAAAGGCAGGGCCTGAGATGTAAGCTGCGCTCTGTGGTCTAAAAGCTGCATGTGAACACTCTCCAGAGTTGCACAATTTCCTAGAATCTGATCCAATAAGTCCAAACAGCAGGGACAGAGAGGGGGTATATTTACATGGAGAATCATTGTGGATGGGAGTCTCTGTAATAAACGAGTATGTTGGGCTTGCTTAAGGTCTGACAGTGTGCTCGATGCGTGATAATGGTTCATGGACAGGTTAAACTAGTCTCAGGCACCTGTTTGGTTGGTTCCACCAAATAGCACAAAAACAAGAGTTTCCATGGAATCAAACAAGCGTGACTCAAAACGATCTGACAGGTTTGGGTCACACCTAAGCTGATGGCTTTGATATACTCTTAGATTTCTCTTGCAATTCTTGTCCAATTTGATCGACTCTTGTTATTCCTACTTTCTTCCCTCTTCTCCTCTTGATCTTTCTGACACTCATTCCTATTGTGACAATGTAGGCCCAGCAGTTGACATATAAAATGGAAGCATCAACCTCCTTATAATGTTAACTTTTATTTTTGTCATTTTATGGCGGATATTTGACAGGAAACTCATAAAGTCAAAGTATTGACTATTATTTCTGTCACAGTGACAGAAATAATCTGTTCATTTACATGACAACAATGAGAGTGGAAAACACCATTTCAATCACCGGCCCAAAACATGATGGGACTCTCTGTTGGCTTTGTTTAAAAATCATTATTTTAAAGGTTGACGTTTGTTTCATTGTGCATTTCACCAAATCAAAATCACATCAATCACAAAGAGGTTGTTTACAACATTCCATCACCATGTCTATTTGTTGTGTATTGCAACATATGGAAGAACAACCAGCACGAGGGAATTCGGTTTTACAACAGTCAATATGCATTTTACAAACTGTAATCGAAGGTCATGCGGAAACTATGCAGTCAGGGCAGAACTGGACTTGTGGTTAAAAGTAAAAAACAGTTCCATTTTTAAGCAGTAAAACAACAGTGTTATGTTATGTAAAAAATATTTCCGATTGTGTTTATAAGAAGCAGTGGTAGTGTTGTATCTGTATTCATGGTAGTGGCAGATGAAGAGACCCTGATAACAGTTATAGACTTTATGTTTGTTGTCATGTTGAAAAGTCTTTTGTCCACGCTACAGAATCTGCCACTACAGGCTGAGGATTTGCATCGATCAGATCTCATCAACAACTGAAAACAAAAGAAACATTTCCCAACTGTGTTTTCCCGCAATCACTGTAAGATGTATAGGGTATTAGTCATTCAGATTCAATAGTGATTAACCACCTGCCTTTCGGAGAAACTGCATGACTGAAAACAAAAACAAGCAGGCAGAGACATACGCCGACAGATTCTCTCACATGAAGGAGCACCAGACTATTATGACGGACAGATTACTGTGTGGGTTTCACTTAGAATCCGCAGGTCAAGTAAATTCAGTTTGATTCAGACTTAGAGATCTGCAGATTATCTTACTTGATTAATCAATCCATCATTTAGTGTTTAAATTGTCAGCAAACAGTGAAAAAAATGATCAGAGTCAAAGCTGACATCTTGAAATTTCTTGAACTCCAAAATCTATCTATCTATCTATCTATCGATCGGACTATTACTCCAACTAACTTAAGGTAGCTTGGTCACCCTTGAGTTGCATTGTGGGATCCGGTGTTTTTGTAGCTTGACTTATTCTGGACACAAAAAGTCAGTGTCTCCTTTGTGACAGTTTTGAGCATTATTGTATAACTGTCTTCCTTGTGTCCCAAGATTTCAAGAAAATAAAACACTTATTTAATAAGTTTCTCAATATTTGAAAAAGTATATTCTACATTTCATGTTTCACTTTAGAAACTCACACCGTCATGTACAAAAGCTAGTCCAAATGTAAAGAGGGACACGCCTCCACCACTCTCTGTAATATACACAGACTCCTCACCTTTCAGTGAAACACTGAACTAAATAACACATTAACTTCTAATAAGTCATCTAGACGGATGACGAGTCAATACAAGAACTGTGCAGACAAATGGTCTGACAAATAAACACACCAAGCTCAGATTCACCTTTCTCCCGTCTCGTGTTCTCTCTGGCAGTCACATGAATTTAAGCTGCAACAGGCCCGGCTCGTCCTGACCTGACAAACTGCATTCCCAACGACCTTTTCCCTCATTGTGCAAAAAGGCCTGCATTCTCCTCTCTCCAACAACTGTGACTAACACGAGCCGTGGTGTGGCGAAGGCTGTCCTTACTCTCTCTCCGAACAACCGTCCAACCCAAAAACAACCCTTACTAATGTTTACATTCTTCAGCCATGTTTCCCTTATTTTGATCTTCACAACTTATGACATACATGGAAGTCAGCAACAAAGGAAGAGGCATGAATCGAGCAGCCAGAAGTTTCTGGTCTTTACAACCAGTAATGATTTATTAGTGTAAAAGCATCATTAGCAATGGAAACAGCAACAAAACTATAATTGAGGTATTCAGTCTAAAAAAATATCTGACTATCTCACGTTTGAACCCCATGAACGGTAACTTCAATAAGATAATCTCATCCTGTTTGGACAATTTCATACGACCTCAACTCCACTTGTATTCCCTCTAAAACTTGCTACAACATGATCTGTGAGAGATTGTCTCTGACAGTCTGCACAACACCGGTTCGGTCAGCTGGTCTTGGATAACTGCAAACTATGAAATACAGTTTTGGAGTTGAAAATGAAACGAGGGAGGACACCAGCCCTCATCAGGAATGCTACAAAATGGTGGATCCTCAGGAGCTGCTGCAGAACTGCAACAGGAAATGAACTCTGACATAAGAGCTATGGACCTTGGGGCCCCCTACTGCATCCTGGGAAATTATGGCACTGAGAAGAGAAATGACCCATGTAAGCCCCCTGAAAACCCAACTTGGAGCGAATCCATTTTCAGACCTCAAAATGCCACAGTGGACATCGATTTTTTTTTCAACATTCATGGCGCTATTTTCTAATTGCCCCTAGATTCATGCATTAGAGGTGATTCATCACTGAGAGGGTTTATTTAGCACAAATAAATGTGCTGTTTGCTCAACAGTACCAATCGCAGTAATGAGGTCGAAACCAGGCCAACGCAGGGACTGGCAGAAATCACGGTCTGTCTTTCATTCATGCAGATGGGCTGGACAGTCAGTAACAAAAGGAGAAGCACAGAGATAGACCGTGTGAGCAGTAATAGGAATGACAGTGAGTGTTATCATCCTCAGAAAGCATTACACAGTACTACGCAGACTGCTTTGGGTGTGCCTCCTCAATCGCTTAAATCCATCTTTCCCTCTGACGCCGCCGTTACTCGCCGCTCTCTGTTTTATGGCCAGTTTCCAAGCCGTTGGACAATAGTATGGACATAATTAGCTAAGTGGTGGCTGGATGACAGGCAGTGGCGCTGCAATCGATAACGGCAGGCCCAGCCATCTGCAGGGGTTGAGCTGTGCTTACTCATCAGCCCTGGGCTTGCACAGGCCCTCGCTCAGGCCAGAAAGTGGGACTGGGCCAGATAAAGGACGTGAAGGTGTCTGGGGCTCGCGGCCGTCGATAACGAATGGCTATGAACAGCCACCTTATCTTCTCACCTTAAAGAGGATATGATGTCCACTGTCACACAGCTGCCTAATGGCCAGAACCACTCTGACATTTATGTTGTAAGGATGAGGAAGGGTCAGCCACTGTTGTTCTCATTGTGTGTATGTGTGTGTGTGTGTGGAGCAGTGTCCACAATTTACAGGCCATTTCAGTGCCCTCATGACAACAGTTATCCATTTCCACTGCCACATTCCAAACTTTCAAAGTTGAGTTGCATCACCCATGAATACTAATCACTAACAACCAGGTAATGATTTGCAAATGTTAAAATGCCCGGGGCAGGCTCCAAGTTAAGAATACCTAATCAAAACATTTTAATAAAAAAAACAACACCCCTTTTCCAAATAGAAGTGTTTTGTGTTCCTGTTTGTTTGGGAAAGAGACAGCGTCAGCACATGTTCACTGGGGAGATGCCAAAGGGCATCACAGTGGCAGCCAGATCCCCCTGAAGTGGCATCTGAGACAAATATCTAGTGACAAGGTGATGCCCTTCCTCTGTCCTTTACCACAACGGACAATAACATTACACGCACAGAAAGTTTGGAGGAAATAAACAGAAACATTTCAGAGATAATGTTAAAAAGAGAAGAAAGAGACAAAGAGGAAGCTGAAGGGATCGATAGAGCTTATAGGAGGACTTTGAGGAGGGTGAGAAAAACTTGAGGTCAAACGAGGATCTCTCTAAGACTTCTGGTTGCGCAGGCCGTTTCCTCCGCTCTCCATTTCTGTCACTCTCCTTTTGCCCTGACGCTCATCAGTCTGTGATTAAACCTGCCAACTTTAATAAGAGGAAGTTGGATGCAGCACACCTCCGTGCCTCCCACTCTCCTCCTCTCTCTGTCTGAGTGCTGCAGGTGTACGATGACACCTGCAATAAAGTTGTCTGAACACCAGACAGAAGCAGCATGTTGGAGACACTGAGATAAACAGACAACACACTGGCATAGAATACTTAACTAAACCTTATACTCCTGCAGTGTCGATTTGCATTAACATACTAAATACCAAATATATATTGACATGGTGCAAATTCACACCCAAAGAGATAGTGAAGATTCACAATATATGGGTCATAGTCAACGGGAAATCAAGTGTTTTTGCTTAAAAGACATCGACACTGGCATCAACCATTATCAGTAGAAGCTCTCTTATCTCAAAGTCTCTCCAAGTTGACATTTTTGCCTACATATTCTAGGAGCATGGCTCCTCTTTTTCATCCTGAGATATTAGTGTAGTTCTAGTTTTGCATCTGTGGCTTGTTATAAGCGTCATTAATTAATATACCCACACATTTCCCTGCTTTATTCTCACATGGGCTCACTCACATTGGGGAACAAGAAAAGTTCTAAGTAACTATCGTCAGCAGTGAGTAAGTGTTTAAAATTGACTAGTGTATTCAGATCAGGTGTAGACACTGGGTAATATGCTGATTATTATAAAATACTAGAGAGGTACATTGGGGTTCAAGGAACCATAAAACCAAAGGGTGATATGAAGGAAAAGGCCATTGCTGAATTTTAATAGGCAGGGATGTCCTTCTACAGGCAACACTGCCCAGATCAGCTTCAGCCTTGGTCTGTGGCATCAAGGATGAAACTAATTTCACGAAATCAATTTGTATTGCATTCACAAGCAGTGACGTTTCGGGAAATAATTTTATGAATTGTAATATTTGAGAAGAAATGTATCTAAAAGGCATTGAGTAGTGTATTCTGTTCAAGGTGGTTATTTCTGATTATAAATTGAAGTCCATTGTTTCCATCCTCTGACTTTTCTCTTCTCCAACAATCCTACTCTTCTCCTCACCATATTCACTCCTCCTTCAGCCTCCCATTTTCGCGCCATGCACCCATGCATAGGTGGACTTCCTACAGGACAGTCAGGGGCGCCATGAGGGAGAACTTCCAGAGAAAAAGTCAAACAATGACACGCGGGGGCTTCTCCTCCTGACTGCAGCGTAATTTTGGTGGTGAAGCCTGGGGCCTTGCAGATGGGATTAGGGTAGGTCAGCACGACAGGTTGAGGCAGAGATGAAAACTAAGCATTGGGTTAGTGTGGGAAATGTGTGAGTGTGTGTATGTGTCCGCAGACAACAAACATGCTCAGAGTAATATCCTTTAATACGTGTGTAGGTGGATTTCAGGGCAGTCTCTTTGTCTCTGAGGGTGAGAGGTTTCCATCGTCTGTAGCCTCTCAAAATCCCAGGTTTAGCAAAAACACTGACTCACTCGAAAACAATCAGAAGCCATTAGGCCCTTCACCTGATAATGTAATGGCGTGCTGTATGTAATGATGCATTACAAGCCTCCCTTATCACGCTTGTCCCCGATAACAAAACTCACAAAACAAGGAGACGCAGCGGGGCAAGAAGCATGGGGGCACTGCATGTAGGTGGTGCAAACAAGTCCAACCTACTGAACTCCGGGCAGTGGCCTCATTTCATTGGCAGCGACTCAATCATAACATCTTATCTACGGACGTGCTGAGTCATGGAATTCTGCTGTGGCCAATAGCCAAGCAGCAGGGTTACTTATGGCTGTCATTGATTGGTCGATCCCTGAGCACAGAGCTGAAAGGGCACATACCAGGAACACAGCCTGAAGCAGAAACTGGCAGCAGTTTGCTTGCGTTTTACTTTACTCTCTCATTCTTCGTAGCTTTTTTTTTTCTCTACCCCTCCAACTGACTACACACTTTGTTGTGTCACTCTCTCGCTGCTCCTAGTTCTAGTTTCTCCCAGTTTCTCCCCTCGTGTCCTCCCTCTCTACGACCCCTCTGTCCCTCTGTTGTGTAATTGTATCTGGAATAGCAAAGCAGGGCCGCTCACACACACACAGAGGTCACCATTCCTCTGTGGCTTACATCCTGGTCCTTTATCTCCATGGTCACCATGCTTCCAAACAGCCGTCCATGTCTTATTTTTCCACATAGAAACATGATAGCTAGTTTTAAGTATCTGAACATCCACCAGTCCAACCATTGATCATAGAGTCATTACTTCCCACTCTCATTGTCCATTAATAATGCATTTGCATTGGAAAAGCAATACCATAATAAAGTGGGATTGGGATATGGAGCAAATGCAGTCTTTGTTGCTGATTGATTTCATAGGTGACTCATTTGTTATAAAGGGCCTACGCACAAGATACTATTTTATCTTCATGTCACTCAAACATTCACTACAACTGCTCTGGGGTCAGCTCCCTTATACATAAATTGGCCATTCAGGATACAGTTAAACGGTGTGGGGGCACACTACAGAGGCTTTTATATCAAGCTGTCCCCATCTGCAAAATCTGTAATGAGCAAAGGGAGCTGAAACAGTGGGGAGAGAAGAGAACCTCAGTTCAACTGAGGCAGGCACACTTTCTAATGGAAATTCAGATACAATCATCCCAGAATGCACTTCTCTCTGCCTAATAATCGGCCACCAGAACAAGGCAGCCATTGAGAGGAGAGTGACTGTAATCTGGTCCACCAAACTCCAAAGCTGCCCGCTATAATTAGCTCCTTTCTCCATCAAACACAGGCTCACACTGACTCACAAGCAAACCTCTCCTGTAGAACAAGAGAGAGAGGAGATTTGGCGCATTTTTCGGACGAGCAGGGAAATTTCCCGTCCCCTGCAGATACATAGAGTCGCCCCACGTTGACAGGTATCGCTCTGAAATCTGCAAATGAGCAGGTGAGAGGCCGTCGTTTCATTCAGCATTCAAACATTCAATGGTTTGTGGACATAAAAGCCTGAGTTGACATGGAAATATTGCGGCGTGGGGCGAGGTATCAAATTATGTGGTATTACAAGTCAGTCACATATTGTTCCTTTATAATAATATGCTCACAGCAGGACTTAGTGATTGAGAGCGTGTTTAAGACTAAAAAGCTCAAGTCATTTTCCACTTCTTATTTGATTATTGGTCCAGTCTTAAAAAAGGTCCAATGAGGAATCAGAATTATACACATTAAAAAAAGAATCCATCCTATGTTGTCAGTTCTGAAAACTGTTTATCCATCCACATTATATGGGACAGTCTCACATTCTGTGTCCTCATCAAAAGGATATATACGCATCTCTGACCTACATCCTGACCAGCAAAGCCCGCCTCTAATCCCAGGAACATGTTCTAGCCCAGGGATTCACAACACAATCCGCAGCCCAGAGGCAGGCGGGCAGACAGACAGACAGGATTGAGTGGGTATATGCTGGCAGCTAGCCTGCTGCCTGGGCAAATGGCATGGCCATTAGAGGAAGAAGAGGCTTCCTGGAGAGGTGTGACTGCGCTGCAAAGGGCCCAATCAAGCAGAGAACAGAAGTGCTGACAGCTGCTAATACATTTACCCAGGAGCAGAGAGACTGGCACACCAATAAAATGTGTATACGTCCGTGTTTTCCTCTTTTTCAGCATGGTTCTCTCGATGAGGTTGATTAAGCTCAAAGGGCGTCTATAGTGATTATATTACAAGTGGACAGATCAGTATAGTACTGTAGTGACTGCCCCAAGGAAGATCATCCGACTACATTCGGAGTCGGTCTGAGACGCCTGGGGCCACATTCCTTTAACAGGGTGTACACAACTAGTCCTGGGTTCCCCTGAAGGACCACCTGAACTAACGTGAATGGAGGCATATATTCATATGTGCACAGCTTCTTTTTTTTTTAAGTCCATATAAAACACAAGTGGATCAAGCAAGTTGGGTGATTCTGTCCAGGGTGAACCCCACCTCTCACCCAATGTCCGCTGGGATTGCTTCCCTCAGAGGACAAGTGGCATTGATAACGGATGGACACCTAAAGTACGAGGCAGTGAAAGTGCATTTCCGCTTCCCTGTGGTTAAATACAACACATTTAGTCTTTGCAAACAGGAACGATCTACATGTTTATGAGAATATAAAGAAGGGATTTGGGAACACAAGTGGTCATTGGAGACACGTGTTCAGACGCATTCTCCAAAACCAACTCCCTCCCAGTACGCGTGTTAATTCTAGGTGGACCTCGATTGTTTGAAAAAAACATACAAACAAGAATATATCAATTATCAAATGATAAGTGTCCTGAAGCTCTCCCTTCTAGTTGTCAGTGGCACAGCAGTACAGCCATCTTGCTATGCACCTCTGTATTCAGGCCATATAAAAAAAACGACACTGATGTTCACCCACTTGTGTCAACCTGTGAAATTGTTCCCGATCAATATCAAATCAATAATCCGGAGGAAGGTGGACAGATCACTTTAGAAATAAAAGTACTGACGTGCAGGGGAAGGACTGATGAAAAGGGAGTGGCTGACGGGGCAGTGACCACTTTGCAGAGGCAGTTAAAATAAATCTGTGACACACCGGTGACTAGTTCTGGCACAAAAACACCCCACAGACTATTGGTTGTGGTAAAATCAAACATCAGGTGACTTTTATCAGCCCTATCAGCAGCATAGAGAGGGAGACATGCATCACCCGGGGAGTCATGGTAAATATTCCCAACCTGGGATATTTAACTGGTGGAGAAACAGCTACACATTCAATCCAGAGAGATTTGTCATTTTTGTTGTGGTTGCCAGGTACAGTTGAAGGAAAAGGGAACAGGGGAGAGTTTCAGGGCGTATGCACATTAGGTAAGTGTGTCACCAGGAAGCCCTGCACATGCAGCTTTCAGGTTTTGCAAATTCAGGAGGTTTAAGAGCTCCGGGATTTGACCTACAATCTGATGACGGCTACCGAAGTGTTGAGCGTAGGCAGGCAGTTCAAATGAATGGTTTCAAACTTCTCAAAAAACCTCCGGTGTGGTGCATTTATTCATCCAGGAGGTGACTGGCACATTGATGAACAGGCGAAACATGCAGTTGCTTGACAGATGGTGAGAGAGTCCAACACAAACATCCTATTTCCCCTCCACAGAGTCCTCGTGTTTTAAAGGGACACGGTGCAGCCTCTCCAGACCTGATAACACCGATGCATTCCAGGTGATGTTGTGCAAACAATTTTAATGTTTGGACTAGATCTATTTTTTATGACCTCCCTTTTTTCTCCTCTGGAAACTTGTCATTTAAACAAGAAACATTCGGAGCAGCTGTATTCGTTAATTTCTCTTAAATCCACCCATGCGGTATTATTATTTTTAATGATCATTATTATGATTAATACTTTTAAAGGGCTTCAAGTCACACCAGCACTCAATGGGGGGGGGGGGGGGGGGGGCGAGGTTGACTCCCAGTTTTCTCTTGTCGGCTTTGACCAACCCATGCAGCAAAGTAAAGGGAAATAAAGGCCTTCAAACGCCTTTTAAACACAGTTATTCTGTTTAAATGGTCCCTTCACGTGTTGTAAAGGGGAGAGTGTGGTCTACATACCATAGCATTCCTCCCTCTCCAGATCCCGTCCACTCCTTTTCTCCCTCTGCGACTCACGGCCGGTGAAAGACTTTTTTCTTTTTTTAAACAGAAGAGATAGAACCCCTCACGTCGATTCGTCTTCTTCTTCTTCTCTTCTTTCTCTTTCTGTCTCTTTCTCTCTGCCAGTAAACACGCTGCGTGTCCACCGCTGCTCCTTCCCGTCAGCCCTGAAGTTTTCACATGCACATTATCTCTTCGTGTGTCTCGCGGGGAGAAAAACAACTAAAACCTCGTCGGGAGGAGGAGAGCGAGGAAAACGAAGCTGCTGTTCAAACTCCAGTCTTTACACCGAAAAAATGGGGAAGGGGGAGGAGAGGAGCTGCTCCTGCTGCCGCTGCCTGCTTTTTCCTCCTCGCTTCGCCACCACGTTGTTTTGACCAATTATTATTTCCTTTGTTGTGTGAAGAAATAAAGGGTCCGTGTGGAAACGCAGCGTCCCGTCGTCACTCCGCTCGCACGTTCGATTCCCCGCTGAACCACCGCTCGCCCCGCACCGAGCTGCTGCCGCACGTTCAGACCCCGACAGGCCCAAAGTGTGACGGTGTGTACAAGTCTCTGCTGCTTTTTTTCAGCTTCCCAATAATGGCGGACCTTCTCCCGAATCCAGCATCTCCCCTCCGATTCACCCAGAGAGAGAGAGAGTGAGGGAGAGAGACACTGAGAGAGTGAGGGAAAAAAAGAGAGAGAGAGAGCGAGGGAGAGAGACACTGAAAGAGAGCGAGCGAGAGAGACACTGAGAGAGAGATAAAGAGACACTGGGCGAGAATAAGGGAGAAACACGGATAGAATAGGGAAAAGAGAAAGAGAGAGAGCGAGGGAGAGAGACACTGTGAGGGAGGGAGAGAGAGAGAGAGAGTCTCCCAGTGGTTCATGGACACAATTACAACACGCACACACACACACACACACACATATACACAGTTTATATGAATATATAAAGTGATTAAAAAACAAAAATTATACATCAAAACAATAAACAATCATTGGTAAATACATCAATATATGATGCACCACAATAGCCTTAAAGTATCGCGATTGTAAATATCAGTACAATCAGTGCATCAGTACAAATAATAATCCAATTAGTATTTTTACTCTTAATACTTTAAATAAATTCGGCTACCAATGCGTTTGCTCCTCTACTTCAAATAGAATAGTGGGTATTCACTTGTAATTGCATCTTTTTACATAAAGGATCTTCTACGTCACTACTGATGGTAACATATGTTCACGATGTTTGATGGTTTGTATAATATGATACAAAAACAAATTAAAAAGATGCTACAACAATCCAAAATATAATATAAAACTAAAATCTAAAAACATAAAAAGTAACCTTTAAGTAAGGCGGTCAAATATAAGTAGTAAAGTAAAAAATACAATGGTTTCCTCTGAAATGTGTATCAAAAGCAGCATAGACTGACACAGACACACACACAATAATTTGTCCATCTTCTTCCTGTGCTTTCCTGTGCATGCCGAAGTGTCCTTGGCAAGTACCCCTAAAATTGGACTTCACCCACCTATTAATTGCACAATATCTTACACTATGTAAATTTAAACACAATAAAAAAATAAAAGAAATTAAATTAAATTAAATTCAGTCCGCTTCTGCGCAGGAAGTGTGCAGTCCACTTCAGCGCAGGAGGTAAATACAATTTAAATTTATTCTAAATTAAGAAAAAAAAAAAAAAAAAAATATATATATATATATATATATATATATAAAAAGTCAATTAATTTGCATCAATAGGGCCTCACTGTCTGTCAGTGCCTGTCAGTGCTCAGGCCCTAATTAAAGTTCTGGTAAAGCTCTTGTTACATTGTTTTTATTGGTGGTTATTTACCTCATGATGATCAACTGCAGAGCTCAGTTTACGTGCTACTACATCATAGATGTCAAGCTGCTCTGGTCTTGTCTGTTGCAACACTGTTTACAAGCTGAAACAAGAGAATCTCATCACGATTGTAATTAATTAATTTTAGTTTTGGTCCATTTCCTCTCACAAGTAATTTCCCCCTGTACAAACTCAAACATTAGTCACTGACTTTCACGTTTTCATCTTCCACGGCTGCATCACATGGAATAGATTTGTTGTGCGTTCACCCGAAAGTGCCTTTCGGGCCGGACAAAGGTAAAATAGTTAATAGCTTTACAGGGAAAATAAATCATCTCAAAGGTTAGTCCTAATTATACAGTGTGTTTTGTGCACTGAGTCATCCCCTTGGTAAAAGAGTTGCTGAGCAGTTCTCTGTCTGTCGAAGAGTTCAGCCACTCAGTGATGAACAATCTAAACTCCTGAGGTAGATGTCAGACTTTTGGGGGTTGTTTTTTAGGAAGACAATGCAATTACTTCCACATACTTGGAGAAACGTCTGCCGTGTTGTACAAGACAACTGGCTGTACTAACAGCTCAAACAGATGTTCAGTTTCTTACACTGGGGCTTTCTCCTGGAATTCTCCTCTTTCTATTTCTTGTGAACTTCCTCGGACATGCACTTCCAATCCATTACTCCAAGGGCCGGGTGAAAAGAAAACAAATACTTCATAATACTGAAAAACCCAATAAACTATTTTGTAGTGAAGTTTGTCTCTTTAGGGGAAATACTACACCTAAGAAACAATTTGAACATTATGTCAGAGGCGTTAAAGATTAAGTTAAAGTGAAAGCTGCAAAACTGCCTCGGCTGTAGAATTGAAATTCAAAACCATAAGCAATAACATTTGTGAATATAATTTCTGTTTTTACAACATGAGTAGTACAATTAAGATGTATAATGTGCTACGTGTCCTTTGACAGGCTGAAATGGGATCCACCATTAAACGCACAGCCAGGCAGGGTTCAAGGTGAGCTGCCCGCCGTTTGAGTCCACAAGCTTCCGTCCAATCACGTTGGTTCCCTGTGTTCTCAGCAATATTTGCTTGACCCCAATCACACAGAGCGAGATTAGCAGTGGTCAAAGTTTCTGTTGAATAATCTGCCTCTGTTATACGTCCCTTTCTCCTACCGCAGTTGGCTAAACACGGGACAGGCCCCCATCATAAAACTTTGATTTTTTCATACGCTTCATTTACGACACACACTGCTTATTTGTCCTATTTCATTCTCATATAAAGATCACCATAGGGTTGGACATACCAGAATGAAAACACAGCTGCGACCATTATGTGGAAGAAAAACTCCACACTTACCATTTACTCAATGGTTGGTTTCCCCTTTCATTTTATTCCCTTTTTCCCCAATCCTACCTCAGCCCTCTCTGTATTTGCAGCTGAAATATTTCTGGGTCCCAAGGGCAGGCGCATTCCTCCACTCACAGTTGTGCAATCCCTGACAATCCCCCCCCCCCCCCCCCCTGACTCCCTAAAAGCCCTGAATGCTCTGAGAGGCGAGCTGTCCAAGCTGTCTGGGCGATGTTCTGTGGTGAGTTGGCTGCCCGACCAGACCAGTAAACAAACTATGAGCCCTGACTCTGCAGAAAACAACCCACAGATAATGTAACCTCAACATGATGGAAATATATAGTGCTACTTTCTATTTTATTTCAGAGTGTGTATGGAAATAACTTTGAGGGATGTCAGATGTGTGTCAGATGTTTTATATGTACAACATTCAAAATGCTCAAAGACACTTTATCAAGGTTGAAAAAATACAAAGCAAATGAAGGTAAATAAACAAAATTCATATTCGTATTCTTATTCTTATAATATATTACATTACATTACATAACATAACATTACATTGCATTACATAATATAATATCATATCATATCATATCATATCATATCATATCATATTATATTATATCACATTATATTATATTATATTATATTTGACATGGTAAATACGGACACTGCAGTTTGTTTGACGTAAGAAATACTTTTTGATTCTTATTTTATGATTCAGATTTAGAAATAAAAAGGGTACATTATTCATTGGTAGGTATTATTTTTTGTGTTTTGTTACTGCACATTAAATTATTCTACGGCAGAAAAAGGCAACTTACGACCTTTTTTTGCTTCTCATGTGATCCACAGCGCAAGGGACTGCTGGTCTTTGTAGTTTCAAATGAGCTTCTGTATGTTCTCAACGCGACAGGAGGAACTACATCGCCCATCAGGCAGCGCAATTCAGCCTAGTTTAGCTCTTCCGGTTAGCTCTGGGAAGATAGCGGACGAGCGGTCGAAGAAAATACCGATGTTTTTATCTGAAATCGTGGAATAATTGTTCAGGAACGAGCTTCCGTGGGGTTTCCAACGTCCATCTTCTGGAGACGAAAATGGTGAATATGTCTGAGATGAACACGGGTCGTTTATCTTCTCATTCCATTAGCCTGTTAAGATTTGGATGCTCATTCAGGCAGTAGGACACTTTAGCGACAGCTAGCTAGTAAGTTAGCTAACTTGTCATCGCAGAATAAGGCCACATATGTGAAGTCACGATGTTTTACCTCACACACTAACCCGTGTTTAGCTGAAGTGTATCACAGATCATTTAGTTTTACTCTCTCTAATGTCTCGTTCAATTCTCATGTCCAGATAAACGGGTGCGGTTCAGCGAACGCTAGCTGTCACGTTAGCTTAAGCTAACAGCTATAAAGCTGCACAGTTTAACGAGAGGCTCCCAGTATTAGTTAGCAGGATATGAATGGTGTTTATTACTATGTTAATACCAGGCGATGTCAGAGCTCAACGTGAAAGAAGAAGAAACTCAGATATTGTAGATAAATAGATTACTAACACCACAAATTCAAAAAGCAAATCATAAGTCAAAGTAGTGCATTGAAAAACATTGACGTTAAATCGCGTAATCAAGATCAGTACTTAACCCTTTTGTATGAAAAGGGACTCAAACACTGATATGAATATTTTACTACCACTTATTCTTGCTCCACTTGTTTACAATGTTGAGTAGTTTATATTTTCTTCAGATAAATATACTGTAGTAAAATGTACAATATTTCCTTCTGAAATGCAGTTAAATGGAAGAGGGCGAGAATACTTAAAGAGCAAAGTGCCTTTTAAATACAGTGCTTGAGCGGCTGTATTTAGAAACATTTCCCCCGATGGCCACATCCAATTGTCACATATTTCCGTAAAATACTCCCATTCTAATCTCACTTGTCCTTCTGTTTTTTTTCTTCCATCACATAGATCCGCTTCATCCTCATTCAGAATCGAGCAGGGAAGACGCGACTGGCCAAATGGTACATGCAGTTTGACGATGATGAGAAGCAGAAGTTGATTGAGGAAGTTCACGCTGTGGTAACTGTCAGGGATGCCAAACACACCAACTTTGTGGAGGTATGGGATCCATCAGTATCTTCTGTATACATGTGTGGTTCTTTATTTTTGTGGGTAGTTCGGGGACATGCCCAGATCTCCTACTTTGTTTAGAAGAACCGGGCCTTTTTTCAACGACCACAGTGTAATGACTGAAACCGCGCTGTCGTTAAAAATCTCAGTCGTGGCCACTTCACAGTAAAATAATTGAGTGACTCATGTGTGTCCCACATTACAAGCTTTTTCCACAAGCTACTTAAACAAATCATAAAGCAGTTTTCACAATTTCTAAAGGGATTCGATGAAAGAACTCTGAAAATCTGTGGGTCGTCTTCAAGACAATGACACTTCTCATCAGTTTTATGATGCAATATGTTCCAAGTAACTATAGATATACTGAGTGTGTATTATCTCAAAGTTTGGAAGCTTAAGCCCAACTTAAGCTGCTGCTGTTGTCATAATATGAGGGGGAAAAATGTTGAGAGCTTTTATCTGTGTTGTTCTCACAGTTCAGGAACTTCAAGATCATTTACCGGCGTTATGCTGGCCTGTACTTCTGTATCTGTGTGGACGTGACGGATAACAACCTGGCATACCTCGAGGGAATCCACAATTTCGTAGAGGTAACAGACACACAAACACATGATGTATAGATTTAGTAAGTGAACTATGATGATTTAGTTCTCATGGTTCGATTGCTTCCTGGAATGTCTGTTGATGATTTCTTTCAAGATGTTCTGTCCTCTTCTGTCTTGCTTCTCCTCATTAAACCTGGACGCCTGTGAAATACATGGGGCTGCAATCAAATGCAAATAATTTTTTGTCAAGAATTTAAGTTACTAGTGATACACCTCACATTAGAAAACAATTGCTTTCCACACTGACTTCAGGATTTGGATTATCAGCTTGTTGCATGTAAAACAAATGAGTCACAGTTAAACATTCAGCATGACTGTTCATGTCAGTGCAAATTACCAAACACAGAGGGTTTTAAGGGATAGTTCACCCCAAAATGAAAATTCCCTCATTATCTACTTACCACAGTGCTGATGGAAGGGCGGGTGTGGGGTCATCCAAGTTTCCATAAGCCCCGACTTGATAATTCAACCTGAGACGGCCTCATTTACACCATGTCTTTAGCCTAAATGTCTGCTGGGATCCACGCGTGAATGCGGCTCCAGATGAGGCAGTGGTATCCCCAGAGTCTCATAGAGCAAAATGTGTCTGCGTAGATGATTACATTAAGTGGAAAGAAACGAGTTTGCCCACGTTCTGAGAAAAAAAATGTGTGAAGAGCGATAATTGTGGCTGTGAGCTTAAGTTGAACAAAACTTTCAAAAATGGTATAACACTCTTTGTCACGTGCGGATGTCAGCCTGTCTAGCTTCATGGAAATTCACCACAAAATGTTGAATATTTCAGAAATTGTGAGACATATTACTGAGAAAAGGATATTTCGTTCATCTCCTGATTGAGCTGCTCATTGTAACATATGAATTAGAGTAACTATTATAAACAGTGTGGTACAATTAACTGGCTAAAGGAGTCAGTGGAAGAAATATCAAGAGACTATATATAATAATATTATATATAGTATGGAATATATAGAGGGACTCCATTTATTCTAAATCTTGGTTGTTATGTGAAGGCATTAGGCAGCTAACGTCTGGTCTTATCACTTAGTTGAAGTGCTATTTAACTGCTTTTTCTTTTTCTAATCATATTCAGTATAATAAATCAAATAGTAGCAGCTCAAACTGACCCTGGAGTACGATGGACTGTTTGTTCAGGACAGAACAAACAGTAGTTTTCTATCCAGAGTCGTCCGGAGTGAAGGTCATTGGATGTAATGTTTGACTATAAAGGAATGCACGTACACGCACTCTGAAGCACACAGCCGTCTTCATTTCTACTTTTTAAACTTACACGTACCCGACGAGAAACAACCCATTCAAAAATTTATCCTGTTGATTTTAATTTTCATCATAATTTTTACTCTATGTCCAAGTTAATACAAAACGAGATGAAGTGCACGTCAGCTAACTACGGGACGTCACGCCGCTCATTTGAACAGTCACTGATGTTAATTTGAAACAAGGGGTCTGTAATTCGGTCACGCTCCATGACAATATATCAATGCTTCAAAATAATTGCACAGGGAAACAAGATGAGGACCACATTCATTTTAATTTGGTGTGTTTAATAGGAATGTGTTTGGAGTGGAAATTAGCTTATTACATGGTTGTTAAGTGGCTGCAGCCGCCTCCATAGTGTCAGTATATTTCTGCACCAATGGGTCACATTAAAACATTATTACCTTATTAATATATATATTTTTTGCTTATGTATTGTTAGATTATCTGTTATCTGATGAATTCCTGTTCTCGTCTCTCCCGTAAGGTGCTGAATGAGTATTTCCACAACGTGTGTGAACTGGACCTGGTGTTCAACTTCTATAAGGTAAGGAAACACTATCTTTTACCTCGTGAGCTTCTCAAACGATGTAATCAACACCTTGATCAAGCAGAAGGAGCAGAGGAGGACAAGAGGCAGACGAGAAGAGTTCTTTCACCACAATACCATGGCAACCTATAAAGTACTTACAACTAGAAATAACTCACTGAGTGAAATCCATCTGAACGATTATCCTCTATTTTATATAGAAAGAAACACTAAGCAGCTAACACCTTCTAACCCCCCCCCCCCCCAGCTGCCGCCAGTGTCGTTGCTAATTAGCGAAAGCATCTGAACATCCACCCACTAGCTAGCACAAAGCAATTTGATGCAGTGTTACAACCAGAAGTGAAAATTATTTAACATAAACTCGCTCTCTTTCTCTTCTACTGATTCCAAACTAAAAGGTTTCAAAGCCTTAGTGACTCACACCTCGCGTTATAGTTCAATTCTAGTTATACAATTTTGTTTGTTCCTGAGCACCTTGTAACACCGGTAACACCGACTATAGTAGTAACCCTGAACATTGTTTCTTAGTATTTGCTGTATTGGTGTGTAGTCATATGGATGTAGCCTGATCTATCCAGTCAGAGTTAGTCATGTGTGCTAATGTTAGCGTCTCAGTGTGTTTGTCACCCACTGGTTATTTTGACATTTCGATGACACAGCAGTGGAGTTCTCATGCAGACCACAGGTCAGGTGATGACTGGACAATGTAAACATCATTTTCCAGAAACCTCAACAGTTTCATGTGTAGAGCAGGAGATAATGTCCCTCTGGTTTTAGTAACAACACGTGGTTTGTGGTATCTGTGCTGTTTTCGTCCTTAATTGCCACAATCCGGTCTTTTCCTTTCCTGCCCTCTAACGCACTGCGTCTCTCTCTGTGTTTTTAAGGTGTACACGGTGGTGGATGAGATGTTCCTCGCAGGGGAGATCAGGGAGACCAGTCAGACCAAGGTCCTCAAGCAGCTCCTCATGCTCCAGTCGCTCGAGTAGAAACCAGACAACCGTCCTTCCTACCTGCTCGGCATTCTGCTGCCCTGGGACCTGAACCAACCTCCTGTCTCTCTGGAAAGGATTCCCCATCATTGTTTCTCAGAATTTCAGGAGGATTTTTTTTTTAGAAATAGAAATACACAATATTGTTTACATATGATATATAATGTAGAAGTTCGGTAAATCTCTTTGTTATGGCAGTCTACGGCTACATCCATACTACTACGTTTTCTTTTGAAAAGCATTAACTCTGCGAGTTCACACTAACTATAATTCACACTAGAGACTTTAAAACTGAGAAGTTAGGAAACGTTGCTGGCTTTGTTTTAGCCTGAAAACTGCAGGGCTGGGGT
Organism: Pleuronectes platessa; assembly: GCF_947347685.1. Taxonomy (NCBI): domain Eukaryota; kingdom Metazoa; phylum Chordata; class Actinopteri; order Pleuronectiformes; family Pleuronectidae; genus Pleuronectes; species Pleuronectes platessa. Next base: position 11,588,476 of record NC_070630.1, on the reverse strand, counting down.
TTAGTCCTGATGGGCATAAACACAGACGTATGGAAAAGGTAGAAACTCACAGGCAGCTGCAGATTGGGTCTCACAACGTATCCTTCACTTATTCATCAGCCTCCTATCGGGTTTTTCCTGCAAATACTAGAACGTACAGGTCAGTGTACTTAAGTGGTCAAGAGATTTCATGCATGCTAGTATAAGATGAAAACTGATATGATTACGCTTGTGGGGGACAGGTGTGTAGGTCGTTTGTTTCAAAGTAGCATTTTCAAACAGAATCGTAGTAGTATGGATGCAGCCTCTGTGTTAAAATACTCTGTGTTGTATTCTTGATGAAGTCACTCGATACAAAGGCTGTACATTTCAACATGTTTGCATTTCGTATACCATTTCAGTTACTGTCAGCTTTATATTGGGTTGCCTTGTCCTAACGCCAGAGGCTGCAGAAATGAGTAATTTCATGTTGTTAGTAATTGCATTCATCTCTATTGAGTGTGGAAACACTGACATAAATCCATCAGTGTGACACTGCTCTCCCCTCCTCCTCCTCTCCTCCCTCTATTAACCTCAACTTTCATTTAATGGCACTATTAGAACTAACAAGCACCTGTATGTTCATGAAGACAGCCTGTAATGATCGGATGTTTGCATTGAGAACTTCAAACCACCGGGCAGCCGTCTCTATGAAACCACGCAAGCAAAGACCTGGCAAGTGTGGTGGTGTTGGACTCACCAAGGCTGCTCTGCATCTTATATCTGGATCACAGTACAAGCAGACTCCAACTAGAAAAGGCCCTTTAAAGCAATCGAGCCAGCGCGGCAAGTTCCTAATTGACTGGAGTGTCCTTAGGACCTGAGTACCATTGTGACTGTGTTATGACAACCTGGTGTTCTCACGGCTGATGGGAAACGCAGTTAGTTATGTTAACTCAAGATGGCGTCTGTAATCATCTGATGTGGTGCTCGTTGGTCAAATCTTAAAACGCAAAGGCACTCAGACGGAATAAGACCTGGGCAAAGAGGATATTTTAGACAAAGCAGTGTTGTGACGCTTGCTTGGAATGGTTTGTGTGTACGTGCGTGTGTTGAATATTGTGAAATTAAGTCATTCCAGTGAAACTCTTGAGTCTGAGCAGTATTTACATGTTTAAGATCCATACAACAAACTGGTTTTTAAATCTCCTCTGAGAAGCTTCATGAACTTGAAATTGACAAATAAAAAAGGCCAAAACTTTGCTGGACTTCGATGCTGATGAAATTTCTTTTCATACTCTGATTTAACCAGATCCACTCAGAGAGGCGGTTTCAAACGGCATTGTTGTTAAAGAATTTGTTTATTTTATAGTTATATCTGGCATTATTACTGAAACATGTTGTGCTTCCCTTCTCGTCCACATGTGAGTTTATTGGTGGAAAATGTGTGCGTGCGTATGTGTGTATGTATTGTCTCCAATTCAACTACCCACATCAATATGTCCCATTATATGTAAATAATAAAATAAACAGATGAAGTGATACATGAGCATCGACTATTTCTGACCAATCAATATGAAAATTAGATCCTGACATTGTCCAACATTATCTGATAAATAAGATGTATAAAATCAGGTTCTATTTATTTTCATGCATATACCCTTTTTAACCATGTTAGCTTGATAAGTATTCAGTATGTATTAGATTTGTACAAAACATGTAAACGACTGGCTGAACCAATGGGCTAGGAAGTGCCTTGGTCTTTTAAGCCACTATCTGGTGACTTGCCTGTTCAGTACTTTAGCACCATCTAGTGGCCAAACATCTTCCACAGTAAATAATACTATGTAGTTATGAGGTCATCCTGACAGCTGGTCTCGGATCGATAAATCAGTCAATATATCCACATCAGCTACATTAAGCCACTCTAGCTGTAACTGCATCGACCCAGAAACATAAATCCAGACAATTGGACACAGAGGACATTTACCCTTTATCACTCGACTCCTGTGATATCCTAACATCGCCCTGACTGCCTCCCACAATAAATGACTTGCCTGAAGAATGGAGGTTAAGCCGAATGAATCATGTACACGGATTCAATTGTTAAACTTACAGGTCTGTTAACTCAGCAGAGCCATAAACCTGATGCGAGACAAGTTGTTGCTAAACTAGAATTACCGCCCTGTGGTTGTGGGCCTCAGCCAAACAGTGCAGTTTCAGTCCACACACATATTTTCCAGACTTTTCCAGTTACCCGGACCTTTGACCACTGAAATATAATCAGTTAATCTTTTCGTCCAAGTGACAACTGGTCAAACAGACATTAAAATATCATGTTCAAGGGGACAAAAACAATAATTGTGAGGCGACTTTAACCTTTGACGACCTACATGCTATTAGCTCATCCGAGATTGTAAGTGAACATTTTAATTCAATTTGAAAGAATTCTCTGAAGGGGCTCCACAAAAAAAGGCTTGTGTGAGGTCACATTGACCTTTGACCTCCAAAATCCTAAATGTCCAAATGAATGCTTGTACCAAATTTGAAGAAATTACCACAAGGCCCGAAAAAACACAATGTCTCACAGGAATACAAACCTAACATTCATAAACACTCGTAAACGGAATGAACTTTAACCAACTGAGCATTTTAACAGGAAGTTAACATTAACATGCAGTAGATCGGTGTTACTGGAAAAACAAGCAGTTTACTGGGAATTGCATAATCATTATAATCAATGAGCAACACTCACCCACAAGACACCCTGTATTTACAGCACAGGTTACTAGAGATGTACAGTAGTATTAAGGTTAATTATACATTAGTTACTAGGCAACAACTGCGTTGGATTGCATTCATCACACGATTGAAGAGTCGAGAAAATTAATTTTATCATATGGCTATTTTGATCAGCTCCTACTGACTGTACAAAGAATACATACAAGTGAATGCAGGCTCTCTCTTGTTGTACAGTGTTTAACCACTCAGATGTTTTGATAGCTAACTCGTGACTGAGTGATCCGAGATGTTGCTGACGTCCTCCTGCAGCTCAGGAAGTCAACATCCTTTCATCGTTACCTCCATGTCAGCAGGAAGTGAAAAACAAACACGCCTCGTGACAGTAGAAAAAAATAAAATAAAATCGAATTAAGACTTTCAGTTGTTATTTAGTAAGAAATGATAACATCTACAATTAAAATGTTTATTACAGTTCGAGTCAAATAAAATGTACAATTCTATAGTTACAGCATACAAACATAATATGAAAATTCAAAAGTAAAAGTGCACTTGCAGAAGGAGACAAACTATCACACTATGCCAATATTTTAGGATTTTTTTACCCCTGACCATCTGTCTCTTGATATTCGATAATATCTCATGACGCTCCTCGGCGTGTTGGCTCACAGGAGCTTAAACACATATGGTTCTCTTTCAACATTCAATTCGGTATTTCGCTTTGGGCCCCCCCCTCGGCGCTGTCCACCAGAAACTATTTTAAACCACGCCGGTCCTGACTGGAAGGCATATGCGACGTCGGCCACTAGAGGGACTTCCTACTACTATAACAAACCTGTGGTCATGTCATCACCTCAGACTGGCTACTAGGAGCATCCTCTAGCAAACTGTTCGTAGAGCAAGCTAACCACACGTTCGCTGAGCGCCACCTGAACGCTGCATAGCTTCCTGAGTTAAGTAGCTAGCCACCATACTAGCTACTCACCGCTTCCAACTTTAACGGAGGAGATTACAATCATGGACCCTGCCCTCACCATGGACAAGAGCAAGGAGCTGCCGAGGTTGTGCACATGCGGTAACAAGATCTCGGGGGCGGATACCCACTCTGTGTGTTCAGCATGCCTCATGCAGGACCACGCCTGGGAATCGCTAACTTCTCCGGGTGCCTGTGAGCATTGTGCATGCCTTTCCATAAAAGCCCGCTGGCGCCCCAAGCTAGCTTGTCAGGGGTGGATCCTATGATGGGACAGTGGTCCTCCATCCACGGAGTCAGGGAGAGCACCCAGGGGAAACACCATCCCTGCAGAAGCCAGCAGGACGCCGTTGCATCGCTACATGACCCTGCCGAACATAAAACCGACCGGAGGTCCGGACACGGTGCTATATACCACTTGTTACAAGGGGACATGGCTGAACAGGTACGACACCGACTCGCCGTTGTGAGTTCTACGGAGGGCCTCTGCAAGGATCATGGAGATGTCAATGACCTGAATTTTGGGACAGTGTTTCATCTTCTCCTCCTGAGGGATCGTATTGGTGACAACCACTGCTTCAAAGCAGGCATTGTTGATACGTGAGATAGACTCGGTGGATGAGTCCATTAGCCTCGGCTCTGATTGAAGGGGAGGTGGACGTGGAATCCACTTTCACCCCATCAGCTGATAAGCTGATGACTGAGAATGGAGCATGCAGCCCAAACCCGGCTTCCAGCACGGACCTGCACGATGTCTGTAAGAAAGCAGCGACTAAGCTTGGAATGCGTGGGTTGAAGTTTGCAGGCAGTTTGTGTTATGATATCCTTTCGGCTTGGTCAGTGTGACCTGTTCTCTCAGTGGTGCAGACAGAAGCAGTGCAGTTTTGGTTATTAACTCACAACCTCATATTCCCAGCAGCGCCACAATTCAGACCGTCAGTGTTGTACAGAAAGAGGAAACCGTGTTTGAGAGGGGAATTTCCCAGGTTCTCTTTGGTGCAACGCAGGGCCGGCTCTCAGGACAAAACATCTGGGTTGGCTCAACAAACAATTTGCAGCAGAGATGCTTCGTGCTCAGTGATCAGAAGTGAAAACTACTCAGAGGGTTAAATCCAGGCTCCTGACATTTATCAAGGAGCACTTACAGCCATGCATGATTCAACAGCGTTGAGCTGCTGTGAGGGAACTGGGTGGGCGGCAGAAAAGTTTCCCCAAACATGGCACTGAGGCAAAACCAACTGTGGTTTCCTGTGACGTCCCTCATGCAGTATGTGCATGTAGAACAGTGTGAATCAAAGGGAGGTCATGGAGAGAGAGAAATCGCTGCAGCAGGAGTCAGAAACAGTTTTAGTTTTGCAGAGACTGAAGACGCTTGGTTTGTCTTTCACTGCGATCGGAGCAGAGACACTGAGACTTGAACATGGTTTGAATCTGAAGACATATATCTACAGAGTTTGGGGACTTTGGGATAAAATAAAGAGCATTAGTTCTCTTTTTTTGTGCTTTCAACCTGAACCACAGCTTTCTCTATGTGGATGTAGAATGATGTGACGGGACCAGTTCCTATCACACTTTAGAGACATGGAGACTGGGAATATTATACTGTAGATCCACAATATCAAGTATATTACTAAGGCCAATACTCTACATTAAAACAATGCTTTTAAGGCAAACCAAGAAAAGACTACATATCAGAGTGACACATCTGGGTTCTGCATTAGGAATTAAGTGTCAATTTAAAAAATCAGAAATAACTGATGAGCTGCCTCAGTCTTCAGATCAGATAAAAGGTATTAACAGCCAAAACCTCGGAAACCTTCGTAAAGATTTGAATAATATCTGGTTTAAATTTCTATATGCAAATTTCACAATCAAAATCTGTCTATGTTTAGACTCTTTATAACTCAGTCACCATCAATACAACTCTGAACTTATAAGTACAGTGAAGATAATGGCTAATAAAAACAGAAATATCATCGAACATAAAAAGTCAAAAGCGGAGATAAACGAATCATGAGTCCAACAGACTGTCTGAACAATGAACAGGTGCAACTCAATTTACAGATAATAACTTACAAACAATGACGTGCAAACGCAGAAAGCATGAAATTGTTACTGAAACCAGGATGACAAAAATAAACACAGAGAGAAGAACAGCAGGGCAGCCCATATACACAACCCCCGACTTGTCCTTGTCTGGTCAGTGACTTGAGAAAGTGATTGTTGAAGAAGAGGATTCCCCGTCTTTACGATCACAGTGTGTTCATAATGAGGGGTTTCCCTGTCCAGACACAGGTGCAAGGCTGACCCCTTCAGGTAAGATGGAGTGACTCTTACCAGAGGTCAGGGGTCAAGGGGTTGCAGTGATCTCCACGATCATTTGTCCAGGTGATCCAAGGTGTGTGAGTCCGCAGAGAGAGGGACGACACACCAAAAAACACCTGGAGCTGAGATGTGAGAAGAGAAAGGAGATGAGGAGGTAATCACTCATTCATCATTACTGAGTAAAGTCAAAAAGAAGTATTTAGTGTACCACCGTTACAGCTTGATTTAAGAACAAACCACTGACCTGTAGGGGATGCCCCGTCTCCGTCGGCCTGTAGGTGAGCGTAGGGTCACGATCCCTAGCAATTACAATGCTGCTTATTCTGTGTGGGGGTGCCTCTTGGCTGCCGCAGCTGCCTCAACGACGCGTCTCCATACTGGATACCTGAACCCATCCTCTCTGGGTCTAACTCACCTTCGAAAGAAATGAAAACTGTTGGCAACGCAGACATGTGCAGAGCGATGCACTGGACTGAATGTCCTCACAGGTTCATTTACTCATGCACAGAGATCAAAGTAAACACGTGCAAACGTCTGCAAACTTGCACACGGAGGCTCAACCTCCTTATCAAACAAAGTGTACCTGATTCTATCTTGTTGAGGATGATGCGAGCGCACTTCAGAAAACCCTCCTCCACATTCTCCCCGGTCAGAGCACTGGTCTCGAGAAAAATCAGCTCTTCATTGGCATGAAAATACAAGAAACAAGGAAAATGAGAGAGACACAATCGGTAAGCATACATGGAAATAGGGCTGGGCAATTAACCGAAAATCTATAACCTCTAACCGATCTAATTTTCAAGGCTAAGGTGACCGCAACGATCCAGGATTCACGATCCGATGTCATCGATAAATAACTAAATATGTGATCGTCATTTTAGGTGAATCGCAACAGGGAAAAAGAGACACACACACACACACACACACTGAGGAGTATGTCCCATAATATAATCGTTCATTAATTCTTATCGAGGTAAAAATTCGAAACGATCATGATATTGTTTGAAAGACGCCAAGCCCTACATGAAAAGCAATCAATCAAAAAACGAGACAAACTTAAAATGTGTGATGAATTTAACATCACTTACCGTTCTCCTGGGCAAAGCGTGAGGCCTCTAAGAAGGTCACCTCTCTGTCTGCGTCCAGGTCTTTCTTGTTGCCGCACAGGATAATAACAATGTTGGGACTCGCCAGTGTCCGTGCATCTGTCAGCCAGTTGGTCAGGGCATTATATGTCTCCCGGCTGTGAGACAGGAGGACAGATGGACACAATGTTGTTTACTGCTGAGGGTAATATATTAAACTCAATTTGTTTTTCTTTATCTGACTCCTTTTTATTAATAATTAGCATTCTTGCTAGAATGTGGCACGTTAACAGTGTTATTATACTGATGATCATTAACATACTCTGTCTCTATCAAATACATAAATAAACACACAGGGTAAATATTTTTGCCTCCATAAACACACAATGTTGTATAAACAGAAGTCCTGGCCTGTTGGAGACTATGGCCTAAGAACACTCATTACTTTGAGTGGGAGATATCTCAGTTCCTTAAATAAGCTCTCGTAAAGATGTGTACTTTTACTTTCCTTCCTCAAACCGTATCCTCATATAAAACACATGAGGATTTACCATCAGCAGGTTATTTCCATCTCAGATGTGTAACAAGGGCTAAAGTTACTGTTAGCTAGTTGAAAAATATAGGATCTTTAAATGTTTAAAACTAAAGCTGAACAAAAACCAACAAGCACAACAATTACATGTTTCACTTAAGAAAACAAACAAACTGCATGTTTGGTTTTGTATAATGGAAAAAGAAGAGGATGTGTACTAATGCCTTTTAAAGACTAACTTAATAACTTGGTCATACACAATCAAATACAACTTCATAATACACAGTTATAATGTAAATATTTAGTTCTGAAAGAGAAAACTCATCTATTTCAACGGCTGCCAAGTAAAGCCAAAAATGCAGCAACTACATATTTCATCAAGACCAGAATATAAAGCTCAATACTTATTATAAAAACAATAGTCAAGGATTGCAAGTTTAATGGTTTTTAAAGTAATTTAAAATTAAGCAAAAACAAGCTCTGCTTAATGCTAACAAACAACCTAATTATCTAGGGGCTGGTAGCATTGATGAGCAGACTAGTCTCTTGTATACACATGATTTCATGTGATTGATCTACTTTCAAATTCACAAATTTAATTTACTTCATCAAAGTAGCTCCAGAGAAAAAAAAGACCAGAAAGCTTGAGAAGAAACATAGTGTTTGCAGATGTTGCTTTTTCACTTTGTCCTTGAGATACAGTTTGTCCCGTTTTTTGTTTTTTTTCAGGCCGGTGAGCTGAAGAGGGGGGGGGGGGGTCACTGGAGTTTTGTTTAACAGCTGCTTTCACTAACAGATTAAGAATGACACTCGCTCCTCGTCCACACACTGAGGAGACCAAGCAGCTCAGTCACAATCTGCTTAACATGTTCTCTTCCATCTTCCTGCCACCTTTACACCTGTGAAAAGTGATACACATCTCCATCTCCCACTCAAGTTTTCCATCGCCTCCTTTTTGTGCTCCCTCCCTGCTCCCTCCCTCCCTCCCTCCCTCCCTCCCTCCCTCCTCCCTCCTCCCTCCTCCCTGCAGTATTCGTCGTCCACTCTCCGTTTTTCTTCCTCTGGGGATACTTTTGATGATGGACTTTTGCTTTCTCTTCTGTTGCTGGCTGCCAGAAGACACCTCTATATTACAGCTCCTGTCACACTGCCCTCCCCTACAGTAAAGACACTAGAGTCTCACAAACACACACTATATTACATTCCTATCTCTCTGCATCACTGCATTTACAACTGCTTGAATGCAACTGTAAGCTAGTGAAATACAGACCAGTGAGTAGATTCTGGTGCATATTCATTGTATGTATAGTCACTAAATTGCAACATTTCTTGAGATGGTGTAGAAAGATGACAGACTGAAATCAACAATATACTGTATGTGTTCATACACACATACACATTATAAATAGAAAACTATTGACAGTTAATAGTGGTTGAGTACATTTCCATTTCAAACCAGATTCAATTAAAGCTTAAAATGTAATCTTATTTAGTAGTAGTTTTAATTCTGTAACACAAAATGTATAATTTGTGCTTAGGCAGAGGGACAGTTGTGTTCTTGCCTGATACTGGGTATGCCCAACGCACTGATACTGGCATGAAACATCATAACCACAACAACCACACAACTTCCTGCTCGGGACACACAACAGAGATGTCTCTCTTGCTAACGTGCCATGCTAGCAGTCAATCGATGCTAAAGGTAGGTACATGGTACACAACCAGATGAACACACAACAGGTTCACCAGCTGCCTCTTTTAGTATTTGATGTCAGGCAGGACCTGTAGAAGCATTAACACGATTTGATTGGCTGCTGCCTACGTTGCCGCTTGAGAATCTGAGCTCGCAGCACAAGAAAATAACGGAACCACAATGCAACACAGAGCATTTCCCCATTCAAAGTGAATGAGCAGTGTTTCAGTTGAAGCCTCCAGCGGCTGTAGGTGTGAGTGCAGTGATTGTTTCACCTGGTAATGTCATAGACCAGGAGGGCTCCAGCTGCTCCTCTGTAGTAGCTGCGAGTTACAGAACTGAGGAGAAAACAGACAATTTGGTTGACAATCATTCATCTACAATATCAATGAAATATGGTTCAGAAACTTCAATATGAAACTAGAGTCATTACCGGAATCGTTCCTGTCCAGCAGTGTCCCATATCTGCAGCTTAACTGTCTTTCCAGCAACGTTCACCACTCTGGATCCAAACTCCACGCCGATGGTGTGGTTGGAATCCTGTTTAACTGAAACAGGGACGCAGCGAGAAGAGTGTGAACAATTCTATAATGAGAACTAACAGTTAAACAGAAAAATAAAACAATTCTCCATTTCTTTCCCTGAGCATTATCATGTGGTTAATAAGGAAACGCCTTCCCAACAGGTGCAATGGGGACTTTCAACTCTGCTCTTTGTATCTTACTTGTGATCTGTAATATGTTGGTGTGTTGTGCTTGTGTAAAAAATTAAGTAGTTTGATCTTCAGACATATCACATCAGGGAGTCGAGATGAGATTAACACTGTCAACCCCTCCTCCCTCTCTCCCTCTGCGCTGACAGCACTGAAACCTAACACCTTTAATCAAATTCATACAAGTGCGTGTGTGTGTGTGTATAGGTGTGTGTGTGTGTGAGTCTCTGTGTGCTCATAAAGAAAAACTGTGGAGCTTGACACAACGACCAGTTAATATCACACTGATCATTTTGTTTATTTCCTGTTTTACTTGTGAGTCATCTTCAGTGTCATCTTACTTACTTTTAACAGATAATTCAAAAGAACAACTGATCCCAAACTTAAACTGTCTTAGGAAAATCCTCCTAGGATATTTATATTCTCTTTTTCTATTTTCAGTTTTCATTAGAAATGCCATTAGCACGCCCGGAGCAACTAGCTTTTGCATTTTATTGTTATTTAACTTTTATTTTCAAGCAAAATTAAGCTTAACGTAAGTCATGTAACCCCCCCTGTAGGAACATTTAGTGTGTATCTTCTTTTTAGATTGTCTTAGTCCAGAACATTCAAAAGCAGAGAACTGTGGTGTCATGTGTTGTATCCTGCTGGCTCAATAATCATCTACTCTGGTTTGATTCATTATGGAAGTCAATGAATGACTTTCTCAGGAGGAACTAAATTCCACAGAGTCTAACCCCACGGGAGCGTGAGAGGCTTTATGTGATATGGGAATCTGTGACACTAATTACATGACCATTCTTTGTAATAACTCTCTAATTAATTCACTCTTATCCAACCCTGAAGCAACTAATGGGCTTTAAAGAAGAAAAACTTACACTTGTTCTCAATGAACTGGTGCAGGAGGCAGGATTTCCCAGTCCCAGCACTGCCAATCACCAGGAACTTAAACAGGAAGTCTGAAAGCAGAGGAGAGGAGGAAGAGATCAATGTAACACTAAGCCTGCTGCTCTTCGCACTTCCATCCTCAGAGACAATCTATCAGATTTCCTCTTAATCCCATTGAGCTGCTACTTTCACAGTGTTCAACAACCTTAAATTAGACTACAAATCGCAAAGCCTAGCATGTAATCACCATAACATGCTACTTCTGATTCTAATTGAATATGCTTGTTTGTCTGAGGTGAAAAAAACAAATGTGTTTGAAGCCGTGAAGAAGCAACAGCACTTAATAAACATGTCATTAGAGCAAAGCCCTGGCCGTGGAGCTATTAAACTTGGTTTCGGGTAACTGACTCATCCAGGGATAGAATGACGTCAGCCAGCTGGCTGTACAGATGTTGTTGTTTTGGTGAGTCGGCCGACACCATCATAAGAGGCAGAATGACCCGGGACTCTGACATGCAAGGCCAGCACAGGCAGCCTTTGTGTGCTGTGACCGAAGTTACTGCAAAGGGCATTTACGTGTGTAGATCCATGAGACCTGAAACAATGATGATGTTCAGACCTGGAATTTACATCCACCCTGACTGATTCCATCAAATGCCTCCTCAATGTGTCTTGAGATCTGATTACTCAGTCAACACTCGGAGGTGGTCTTTTCTCTGTGTGAACTGAAATGTGTCGTCCTGCACCGTATTACAGACAGCCTACTGAAATGATGTCATCTGCACAATCTGAAGGACATCCTCATTCATGCCACAACAGGCCACAACAACACTTAAGAATACAGAGGTTACAACAACAACAACAACAACAAATGACTAGATGATGGATTGTCTTTAAATCTATAAAATGACACGGCAACAAAATAATAAGTAGAACAATTTCCATACCATAATGCCATGATGACATTATCTCCAAGCCATGGAAGATAATGTGCAGCGATGAATTATGCTCACTGTGTTCAAAGGTGTCACTTTTGTGCAAAGGTCATCGTTAACACAGCTTATTTCTAAGCAATACAACATTTTTGTAATTGTTTTCAATGTTTTTTCTGCTGTATTTGAGGGCGTTGTGTTTTTCTGCTGTAAGAAGAATACATAGGAGAATATAAGCAAATCTGGTAATGGTGGTGTTTTTCCAAAGAATATTAGAGAAAAACAAAGATAGCACTACATCACAACTTTCCCTCTGAGCTTCTGCTTCAGTTAGAATTTGAAGGTGCAGTGTGTACTTTTTGGTTGAAGCCTAAGCGCAGGCTCTACGTGCAGAAGTAATGGTCTGGCAAATGATTAGTGTAGAGATTAGCCAGGTGAACATCCTGTGAATATTCAGCTTCACACACGGTTAACAGAAAGATTCACTGCGGAAAAAGAACGTAGAGATTGGATGAGATAGATTTTCAGTTCCTGTGTGACATTTACTAGGGATGTCCCGATCCGATATTGATATCGGAAATCAGTCCGATATCAGCCAAAAAAGTGAATATCGGATTTTATCGGACTGAATCTAAAAACTCCGATATAAGCGCTCCGATATAAGCTGTCCATTTACCGCTCCAGGACTTCTATAATAGGTGACTCTGGTTTGATCACACTCCAACACAGTAGGTGGTAATGCCCCTTAATTAACGTTGGTGCCGGCCGCGGAAGAAGAGCGTCTCTGATCCAGCATGCACAGCCCACGTGATCACAACAACGACAACGTGTGTGCCTGCAGCAAGGTGTAGTGATGTCGGCTGTGTGGAAGTATTTTACCGTAAACTCGGACACGCATTGTGAGTTATTTACTGGGTTCACACCGGACGCTTCAGCGCAGCGCCAAGCCTTAAATAACAGCTGGCTCCCATCCACTCCCATGTTAAAACTTTGTGCCGGTCACACCGGAGGCTGAAGCACCGCGAGGCAGCCTTGGCGCAGCGCGGTGCTTCAGCCTCCGGTGTGACCGGCACAAAGCCGTGCAGCGATCTACTGGATCAACGGGTGATATTATTAGCGCTGCCCGGCGGTTCAGCGTCGCTTCAGTGTCCGGTGTGAACAGCCAAGCGCCGGGGCGATAGGGATTAGCGCGGTGCTCTGGCGTCGCCTCCACGTTCTGTGTTCCTCTTTCAAAATGAATGCGCTGTCGATGTCTTCTAAAACAGACTCAATGGCAGCATCTACACATCTCAGCTCGCCAGCGGCAGGCATGTTTGTTGAAAACGAATTCAACCCGAGGGCACTTTGATGACGTGGTTGATTACGTTACCGTTGATCATCTGTCAATCATCGTATAAAGCCCGCCCTGACAATCTGATTGGCCCAGTCCGGCCATAATTTTTTCCCAATGGAGCGACCCCAGGCCGAACTGCCCGACCAAATCTGTTGTGGGCGGGGCTAAATTCGTCTGGCATCCAGGCTATGACAAACTACCACGGGACAGCAAAAAGGCAATGGCCATAACAGAAAAGATAGCCCAGTTTATTGTGCTTGATGACCAGCCCCTGTCGGTGGTGAGTAATGTCGGGTTTAAACGCTTAATGGAGCACCTCGAACCTCGCTACATTATTCCTACAGTTTTTGTTGTTTTTGTCCCTGCCCACAGTTGTTTCCAACATATGCTGACAGTAGAAAAATAACTGAAGTGAACTTGAATTGTTTGCACTTTAAAATTTAATTTATTCTATTCAATTGTATAATGATGTTGGTAACCAGTGGTTATTTTGCACTTTAAATATAACATTTTGTTTTCATTGGATTTGTTGAGGTAATACTCTTATGTTGAAGGTTAAAATTTATGTAACCAATTGGTTAATAATAAATGGGTCAGTTTTTCCTATACCTACTGTTGCTGACTATTGTTTTCTGTTATATCACTACAACATCAGTAACAGTAACATCACTTTATCAAGCCTTTTCTAACATTCCACACAACAAAATAAGGAATAAATATATGTATGATTTGTGCCTATATCGTATCGTATTGATATCGGTATCGGCCAATACTCAAGGCTACAATATCGGTATCGTATCGGAAGTGAAAAAGTTGTATCGGGACATCCCTAACATTTACCCTAATCAAGCTAGGGCTTTTGGAGCCACCTTCATCTGCCAACACACACAGCCGCAGGCTCTGTTTATGGTGCACCTTTGTTTGTTGAGGCGGATGTTTTCTCAAGCAACACAAGCCAGAGGACAAATTCGTGGTAATGGAACAGCTACAGAAAAGCACCAGCACTTTCAAGCACTTACAGTTTTCTCCTGCAACAATCTCAACCGCACATTGTCAACGGCCATGAAAGCCGGACTGACAGATTCAAAGGCTAACAGATCTGTAATAAAAGTCTACCTCAGCTTTTTCCCATCTTCCCAGACATTATATATTCCCACACGAGATCTGCAGACAACAATCAAGCTGTCAATATGTCAAAGCAATGAGGAGCGAGGAATGCAGCACTGCCCTCTCAAAAGCAGCCTTTAAGGTATTTATTTATTTATAAACAAGTCGATTTCACATACTAACCCTGATGGAACAGACTAACACTGTTATCTGCATTCACTTACACTTTGACAACATTTAACACACTCAGACCTAAATTATTTTTCCTGTTTCCTCTACAGACAGACAGTGCACTGAGCAATTACTACTGCAACTAACACTAAGTCATTATCAATGAATCTTCTGATTATTTCCTAAAATAATCATTTGCTATTAAAATGACATCTGTGGAAAGGGTATTCTATGCAGTGTCCAAGGGGCAGATAGGGGATATATTCTGTTAACTTTCATATATCACAAAGAAAAAAAGTTAATCCTCTCATTTAAGGAACATGGGATTCATTCCCCTATTCTTGCAGCAGCTGTATTCATGTCCTTTTTTTTTATTTTGCTATTTCCACCACTGACCGTGCTGGAGAAGAGACAGCACAGGAGATTGAGACAGAAATCAATAAAGGGCTATTACAGCTACCATCAGAGCTGGCCCTTTACACTTATTCTACCCACTGGGAGGAAGTTTCATGCAAGGACCGAAGGAGACAGGGAACAAGTGGAAACAGAGAGTGCAACAGAGCAGGAGGCTGGTGTGCAGTTTAAAAACAACTGGGACTATTGTGTCAGTGCTTTTGTGCTGAGAGTTCTTTAAACCAGAGTCAGACTAGTCCTTTCTAGAGCCATCGAAGACCAGCTGATGTTATTGCCTGAAAACGTATCAAAATCAAGAAATATGTTGCAAGTTGATTATGTGCTCCAACATGTTAATAACATTTAATGCATCAGAGATGTTCTGATAGCAGTACCAGCATTGGAAATGCCTGCAATACTGTCAAAAGTACTGGGTCAGGTATCAACACGAATTTATGTTCTGATCTACCACATTTTCTATAGCACATTAGTTTAATATAGATAAAACTGCAATTCTCTTTATCTGGAAATCATTTATTGGTCACCGCTCCAAAACAGCAGTTGCATTGCACTGCTGTTTTGTAGTACTATAGTACTGTTGTTAGAAAGGCGAAGAAGTGATTCCCGGTGGTGCAGTGTCAGCCACAGCTGGCTGAAATGTCAGCAATTTGAAAATATTCCATGCGTGGAAGTCTCACAAGCAAAACGACGACGTGTTGTTTGCAAGAAATCTGTTTCATGGGGGGGGGGGGGGGGGGGCACTAGTGTTTCCAATTACAAATGTAGCAATCGGCCATAAAACAATGATAGCAATCATCATTTCCATATGAGTACTTTTTTTAAAGCATTGGTATTGACTTGGTACTCGTCAGTCGATATGAAAAGTCCAGGTATCGAAACCCCTATTGTGAGGGGGGAAGTATATATGAATATATATCATATGTCAATAAAAATATATCTCTAAAGTCTATGTCAGAAACGTTCAGTATCAATATCAGCCCCAAAATCGACTATTGATTGTGTTTTACTCATTTCTTCTGTTAGTAGTACTGGTGGTCGGTCATTATGACAGGGCTCATGGACTATGGATGTGTTACAAGAACTCACTATACACACTACATCCATGTCACAGACAGGCGCAGCCATCTCTTCATTTGCTTAAGAGGCAAATGATCTGTGGTGAAAAGAGAAGTCAACTGACACGGGATCAGAATGACACCTCACAGCTGCTGCTCCACAGGTAACTCGGGGCTGATAAGATCTGCCTCCATCCAACAGGCCCCGCAGCTGATAGCCACCCTTTAAATACTAAAACACACACAGCACCTTCACCTAAAGCAAACAGTCTCCCAGCCCTGCAAGGTCACTGCTCCGGCTCCAGGTCCCAGCTCCCCTCGGTGCTGCAGCCAGGTCCTTCACGTGTCAACATGTTATCGCTGAGTGCGAAGTTTGAAACAACTTTTACCTGGGGAGCCGTCTTATCGTCTGTAGGCTCTTGTTTATCCCCGTTTGAGGAAGCAGCCTGCTCCGCCATTGCATGACAGAGGTGTCGGTTTGTCACAAGCTGAACGCGGGCACCTCAACCGTGTATTTAAACGGACTGTCAGCAGGAAGATGTTGTTTAATCGCCATTAAAAGACGCAGACGTGACGAGGCGTCAGGTTAGCTAGGTGCTAGCCTGAGCTAACCGTGCAGCCAGCTAACTAGCAGCGTCGCTAAGAGCCGCGCAGCTAGCGAGCTTTGAATAACAGCACAATCCCACACGTACCGTACGTCTCCGACATGTCGACCCTCGCTGTGTGGAGGACTCGGTCCGAGCTTTGGAGCTGTTCTCTCGGTTGTCTGACAGCTGTTTGCTCGCTGGGCTCACACCTCTCCCGGGTGTTTATCTATCTACGACGCCTGAGGTTTCCTAGCTTCCTCCAGATACACTGACTGCGTCACACGTCATCCGCCGTCGGCCGTGATGCGCGGGTGCTTGTTGTCATCACACTTTTATTATGACGTTAACAAATAATCAGCAATAACATTTAAGGTAATTAAAATTAGAGGTAAACATCGATTTCACACAATGTTTATTCAACTGATCTGTATCCACTTCAAATGTTTAGAGAATGAAAACAAATGCAACGATCAACCATTTTACTTATTTTACCATTGTAGTAATTCTATAAATGTTTGGAAGGATTATATATTTTATATATATATAATTATATTTAATTTTATCCTAGTGTTAAATTTGCCATTATACATGTTTACTATGACACTGACTGCATCATAAACTCGATGATTCTGTTTGATTCGTTTCACAGAATGGCAAACATTTACCCTTCTTTCACAGGATTTCTTTAATTTCAAGAATAAAACAAGACTTTTCAGAATCTATCAAAACTTTACACAATATATGAAGACTTTACACAATGAATCAAAACTTTACACAATTAATCAAAACTTTACACAATATATCAAGACTTTACACAATACATAAAAACTTTACACAATATATCAAGACTTTACACAATGTATCAAGACTCTATAACGTATACACTAAAAACACAAAAAGAGAAACAAAACTGACCAACTTATCATCAAATTAAATCGATTGCCCAACCCCCGGCCCCCAGTATATTTAGACATATTGTGTGTACTGTTTAACTTTTTCAAATATTATTATTAATATCCTCGTATTTATCCACATGACTGTTTATTTAACTGTGGTGTCATTTTAGCTGTATATTTTTGGTGTTAATCACTTATATCGCAAAACACTCATTTAAATTGGGAGCTTTTACACTGAAAAAAAAACAATTGTTTATCAAATGAAAAGAAGTGAATTGGGAACCGTCTTATGTTGGAAAGGTCAGCGTTAAACCATCTTATTAGTCTTTATCATAAAGCCAAGTTCTCAAGATCTCGACCATCGTTTGAATCTTTTGGCTATTTAGGGCCCGAGAACTGAACAGTGGGAGACAGTGTGACAGTGAGGCCCTATTGAAATTGTAAGGAGATTTTTTTTGCTCACTACATCAGAGCCCCTACTTGAACAGATCTATTAGTCTGTTTGTCTGTGTGTAATACCGATTGGCAACCGGAAATAAGCTTTGTTTTACAACTATCCTTCAATTTACATAAAGTTTTCACAGTGTGATGTGCAATTTATAGTGTGGACCGTTATGATCAATTAGCAGGCAAGAATCAACATCACGTGACGGATGCAGGAAGGGAAGCGTTTATCCTCTCCGCAGTGCGCAAAACGCATGCAAAGCTTCAAAATGCATGTACTCGGGCCCGTTCAGTGCTGCTTTTCAGTCCTAGAAATTGTTGTTTATTTTTGGTTTTACTGACGGAGTTTGTTTGATTTAATTATTGAGTATTTCTACTTCACTGTCTTAGTACTTTTACTTGAAATGGAATATTACTTTACTGTCTGGGTACTTTTACCTCAGTGAATGATCCGAATTCTTCTTCAAACATTGGTTAAGTTTATTTTGTGGCTAATACAGAGTATTTCTGCTGTGCAGTTTTTTTAATTTCCTTTCCTCTTCGTCCTACAGTCCAAAAGGGGTCGCTGCTCAAAATGAAAACCTTTTTTATCAGAAACCCTCTGATTTATGCTGCTTCCTTTACGAGCTGCGTCTTAACACCAACTGTAAACGACCTCAACATCTCTAGTTCCTGAATGTGATCATTCAAAAATCACAACAGTCTGCATTAAACGACACTTTTTCAAAACACTTCAGGAAACTCTGAAATGATAAACACGTGTATTTGTATTTCAGTGTGTCCTGCAGATGTCCAGCAACTGATGCTGAATAAAGAAGAGGTTTCCCCTGAGCAGCAGCAGTGGAGCCCTCTTGTGGACCCGGAGGACCGGAGGAAAAAAAATCGTTTAGTTGATCTGAGTGTGGTAAAAGATTTAACCACAGGGGCGATCTAAATATACATATGAGGCATCATACAGGAGAGAAACTGTTTAGTTGCTCTGAGTGTGGTCAAAGATTTAACCGTAGGGGCCATCTAAATATACATATGAGGAGTCATACAGGAGAGAAACAGTTTAGTTGATCTGAGCATGATAAAATATTTAGCCATAGGGGCAGTTTAAATAGACATGAGGAGTCATACAGGTTAGAAACCCTTTAGTTGATCTGAGTGTGGTAAAAGATTTAAGATTCAGTCATATTGTACGAGACGTGAGGATTCATAAAGGAGAGAAAGAAAAGATTTATTAGGATTTATCAGCAGATATTCATATTATACATATTCATCGTTCATTGTTTTCAATAGACTATTAACAGTTTTATGTCCCTAGAAAATATAGCTCATTGAACAACAAAAGATTTGTTTATATATCTTGTTTCTACTGAGTTCTACATAATTTATCTATTTTTCATAATGTCCTTCATGTCATTTTAGGGTTAAAGTGTATTCCTTGCACAGTAGGAATGTGTGTTCTTAACTAGTTCATATGATTAAATATGTTTGTTTTAAAACAATGGTTCCTTGGTTCATGAGATCCAATGACAGTGTGTGTTCTCCTTTATGTATTGAATGTGTTTCCAAGAATAAAAGTTTCCTCGCCCTCCTCCTCTTTGTTTCTGTACGAACGGAAGCTGCACTGGCTACAGTTGAATTGTCTCATCACGAGACAAATTAATCAGCTTCTCACAGTCAGACATGTTTGTTTACGTTTGACGTGAAGTCGGAACTGGGCAATTTCAGGTCAGAATATCTGACATACGAGTTGTCTGGACCGCAGCATTACTCTCACACACACGGACAGTGAGTAGCGATGACGGAGGAGCCCTCGTTGACATGGATGATGATAAATGTCAAACAGCAGGTTGTTAAATTCAGAGACAGCTGTGATGTCCCCAATTTATAAAATGTAATTATAATTATATTGATATGCTTGTGTTTGTACTGGGATGGTTAGGTTTCGTCGGTCAATCTGTGTGATACTGGACTCAGAAGATCTCAGATCTATGAAACAACAGATCATAGGGCAGTGATTCAAAACAAACATAATTAATCTAATGAGCAATTTGCATTGGCAAGGATCGACGTCACGTGACGGAGGCAGGAAGGGAAGCGTTTATCCTTGTTTTAAGTTTAATTCTTAGTCTATTCAATGCATGAACACGTGTGTGTGTGTGTGTGTGTGTGTGTGTGTGTGTGTGTGTGTGTGTGTGTGTGTGTGTGTGTGTGTGTGTGTGTGTGTGCACCAATAAGCCAGGAGGTGGCAGGCAAACATAGAGAGACGTGAGGACTGCATTTTCGAGAGACAGCGTCATGTATGGACTTAAACCTTTTCAGATGCTGAAGCCTGAACGTGACATAACATGATCCTGTATTTTTGTTATGTTGCACAATTGTATTTCTGTTATTCTGTTATGGATACTTATTAACACTTCTGCTTGAACACCCCCATCCAAAACAGAAATTAGAACATTCACATGTAGCATCACAATCTGTGGTAAAGGGAGCTATGCATGTGCTGTCTTTGGCATGCAGACGATGGGTTTTTCCCTGAAAATAATTTCTCAAACCAACGTCTTTTGAGGTTTTAGAGGAGAAAAGAATCTCTTCTCTTGTTCTTCTTTGCTTATTCATTCATCACCTTTCCAATCATTCATACACACACACTCACACAGAGCCCACGAGGTGGAGAGCAGGGCCGCCCAAGGGCAACAGGTGATAAATTACAGAGCCTTCCACTCTGCTACTATCTCTCGGAGTTCCTCCCTGGCTTTGTTCTGCTTTGGCAGATCCCCCCCCAACCACCCCCACCCACCATCCATCCACTCCAGCCCTGTTAAAAGCTCTTTTCATAAGATTAAAGGCAGAAGGAAACACAAGGCTCAGCGTCGTGTGGGGGCACGGATGTTTTCCTAAGGTGGGCTACAAGAAACGCCGGCCTCAAAGGTGTGCGAGCAGACAAAAAGAGGAAAGCTCTTCCGGTAGGTGCAGGGGCGTCTGATTGTTTCTTTGTCCTACTTCTTGTCCTCTTGTTCCTGAGCAGGTGTCTTCTGCAGGGAAAACAAGGCGCGGGTCTGCGACTGTTGCGTGGGATGTTTTGGGGATTTTGACCTTGGACTGAACAGTTTAGACCAGCAGCAGAGAGAGAGAGAGCCCCCCGCCCACCGCTGGATTCACGTGTACTTTTAGAAAGATATCTCAAATGGAAAATAACTATGGAGGTAGGGAGGGGGGGGGGGGGGGGGGGTGAATAGAAAACAGTGATCAGACGCTTTGATGTCCCGTCAACCTCAGGTTAAATGAAATGATGAGCACATAGGGGAAGCCCCGCGTAAACCCAACAACATTCACAGTGTTTACAACAAACATTGAGTCATTTTCCACAAGATCATTGGAGTGAATCATCATTTGACACAGATGAGCTCTGCGGTCGGCCGGTGGCATCACTGCAAACATAAAGGTGTAGGTTACATCATGACTCACTGCCCGTACAGTTAAAACACAGGGGCTCTAGACAACCGGCTGTTTTATACATAGAAACAAAGTGATTCAACAAAGCATCGGCTGTGAACACATGTGATGAATAAGGCCACGAGGTGTGAGCTCATTAATGAGTTGAAACAAGCACAATGATTTCTTGTAGGCTGGTATTCACTTGAGCTGACGGACGTTGCAGGTAGAGGCCGAGCGACTGCAGCAACACGCGATCTTTGAAAAATCACAAATTCAAAAGCCAACGGTCAGACGCCTGCAGAGAGACAGTCATGTGTTGGAGTGGAGGACGACCTGTGCAGCTCTGATTCGGACTGAGAGGCTGTGTTCATGTGCATACCCACTCCGCACAGTCAGTGCTTGTGCAACTGCCTGTTTGCACGCCAGGGTATTGACTTTAATTTCTACCTCAGCACACTGTGCTTCACTCAGGCAACCCCGAGCAGAGTGCTGCACATTAGATCAGGGACCCCCAGGTTTTTTGAATGATTCAATGTAAAGTGAATGGGACCCCTCACGTTACCAAGCTGCCGTCTTTGAAACAAGCATGTAGAGCAGTGGTTCCCAAACTTTTTACAGTCTCGTACCCCTTCAGACATTCAATCTCCAGCTACGTACCCCCCCCCCGACGCACGTATACAGCCTATAACACTTGAAACTTTGAAATTGTCAGGGATTTCAGGACTTATAATAATCGTAGATGACAAAATAATGTCATCTACGAAATTCTTAAGGATCAATTAATCGATTGTCGATTAATTATGCCCATCCCTAGTTTTGACTAACGGTCACTGACCTACCTGTAACTTTTTTTGGCAGTGTTATTATTTAGCTGAATATGGGTATTTTTGGCAATGCGAGTTGGCTATTCAGACTATTTAATATTGCGCGATTATATATAGCTCAGTTGAAAAATGTAATGGGCTTTTTCACTTTGAAAACGCAGATAAAATGTTCTCCCCACGTACCCCCTGAACCACTTCGCGTATCCCTTGGGGTACATGTACCCCAGTTTGGGAACCGAGGATCTAGATTAACTACATTCATCCCTTCCTTTCAATAGGGTTTTTAAAAGGACATTTTACTGATTTCCTAGGGAACAATCCTATTTAGGGGTTAGATTTCAAGCATAATCATTTGTTTGAAATGAGTCAAAAAGAAAATGTATTCAATGTTTACAAGAACTATGATCTGGTCCCATCTGTGCAATAAATGATTATATGTAAATTAAAGGCATTTACAGATGCAAGTGTCCATTTTCTAACAAATGTTGCTATTAACAGAAAGGGTTTTCTTCATTTGCAGTGCGTTCAGCTCTCTCGGCCACCGTAACCATGTAATCCCACCCCGGAGCGGCCGGAGGCGGTATGGAGCATCAGACAACACCGTGGTAGTCTCGCACTAAAACGGAAGCAAGAAGTCCCTCAAACGTGTATCCAACATGTCCGACCTCAGTGTTTTGACTTGCTGAGACGCTACGAGCCGAGATATCTTTACTTCACTGCCCACACATTAAAGTTGTCCAGCGACGGTTGAAGGAGCGTCGGAGACTCTGACTGTACATCGTGCCCACTGACTTCAAACAGCGCTGCAAACGTTTTGCCTGCCATATTAGTGCCACTGATTTCCCTCGAAGGACACATTTCCACGTGGTGGTTTGACCAAATTAAAACTGTTGTTGTAAAAACTCTTGAAAGCGACACATTTACCAATATGAAACAGGCATTATCGTTCCTTATTAGCATGAATGCTACTAGCCCCCCTATACCCCAACCGCCCACCCCCCCCAGATAGATCTAAATTGATGTAGATAAATAGATGTACTTTATTTTTGTAACACACAGTTTCAGAAGCATCATCGGGGATTTTTCACTCAAACCGTTAAGTTTGAATTTAATGTTTATCTAAATTAAACTTGTACATTTAAAAAAAAAAAATAGGCATTTTCTGAATTTTTTTGAACGTTATCACTCAGGCTTTGTTCCTTTGATGAATGTCACTGAAGGTCACCAAAGCAGCAGCCATATACCTTTGAAGTCTGTCCCTACATAAGCGTCAGTTTTCAGTCAGTTTTCAGTCAGTTCTCTTCGGAATACTTGGCTCGTTGCACCTGAACTCTGTTCTTGCTCCTGAACTCTGTTCTTGCCCCTGAACTCTGTTCTTGCACCTGAACTCGTTTCTTTGGATTTGCCTTTAAGAGAACTACGATTGATTTGAATCAACATGATCCCAACACACGTGGCCTTTCTCGGCGCTGCCTCCTACGAGGCCGTCAGCTGCGTCACTGCAAACTTTCAAGCCTTCGTGACGGATCTGAGTCACGAGGACTTGGACGTTGAGGAGAACCTGCAGGAAATGGTTGAGCTCATTTTCAAGAGGGCCGTGAAGAAACCAGACTCTGCTGCAGTCTTCGCGGAGCTGTGTCAACACCTCTCAGAAGTAAGTGATGCATCTATGACTGGAAGCTACTTTATCCTGTTTCTTACTTAGTTGGACACCTTGTATTTGTATGCAGGTTGTAACCTTAATTTAACACACTGATCACTATGTATGTATGTGAGTTACATTATTGTTAATATTCTTTTATGGTTTTCTCCTCTTCAGGTGGAGTTCCAGTCCTTGTCTGACTGGTCAGCCAGTGTCTCCTTCAGGTCTCTGCTGGTTAAACACTGCCAGGCAGAGTTCATGAAGAACTTGGACAAGGAGGGCATTCATCAAAAGAGTTGGTCCTGCCTGAAGCCAGTCCAGGACGTGAGGGTCACCGACCGGCTGAGGGAAGAGCAACAGAACACCAAACCTTCCGGTCGCTTCCTCAATATGCTGAGGTTTATTGGGGAGCTGTTCCTCTCCAAGGTGCTGGCAGAGAAATCCATGCACTGCTGCATCAGGAGGCTGTTGCAGAAAGGAGACGGGCCGTCTCTTGAGGGCCTCTGTCAGCTCCTCCAGATGATCCAGCAGGACCTGGAGGTGGTGACGGAAAAGGAAGTGATGGACACCTACTATAACCAGCTGGACCATATGGCAGAGAAAGGGAAGAGGGCACCAAGGCTCTCCCTTTTGTTGAGGGAAACAGTGGATGCCAGGAAGATGGCATACTCCACCCCCCACTAAGTTTTTAATGAAAACTCATGTGGGAAATACAACTTATACACTTATACAACTTATACAGTGATATTTGTAAATGGACACTAACCCCCCACTGCAACCCCTGCTCCTACTCTGTATAATTTGCACTGGGTGACATCATGTCTGTACTCTGTTTGTGGTTTGTACTATGTTGTCGACTAATGAATAAAATGTTTTAAATTTAATTTGGGTGTTTTTATGTCTTGCATGCAGCTGCCCTCACATTTCAATTAAAACACATGTGGGAAATACAACTTATACAACTTTCCCAATAATCAATGAAAAGCACAGATGCCTGGAGAGTTTCTGGGACAACATTTGACAAAAGTACTTATTCTGAACTGAACATCAAATCTAAATGAGAATTCAGTAAAAAAAACATAATTGATGTCATATTTTATCTCCTAACAGCTGGTTGTGTACCACTAGTTTCACTTCAAGCTGTGAGGATATTCAATATAAGCCTCTGGAGAGTGATATTTATGAATGGACAAAAAGCTTGGCTTTATTATATCATCAGCAAGAGCATGATATTATTTGACAAGGACAGACAAACTGCAGCTTTGTGTTGAATAACACTATTTTCAACCAATCCTTTAGACATTTCAGTGCATGTGTAATAAATATGGCATCAGAGGTCAAACTCCTAAAATTAGCTCAGTATCGTCTGCTGAAACTCAGAGACTCTAAAAATGTGTTTCTTTTGGGAGACAAACTCGCAGCATATTTCAGGATTCCAGTAGCTTAAGTGGGACAGTTGTTGCATGGATGGATTGGCCTGGCCTGCCAAAACGTCCTATGCACCCACTGCATGAAAAGCTATGCAACAGGCAGTACTGCACTGATTGTCTTCCTTTGCCCCATGAGCTTCTTCGAATTAAGTAAATATATAGTCATCACAAACAAGGCATTAAAATTAAGGCATATTACAACAGTGCTTTAAGGATTTATTTCTCTCATTTGTACACGTATAAAGAATATATTCATCGCTTCATGAGTTCCCAGATAATAGGATAGACAGACAAATAACTGAGATTATTCCTGAATAATGAGCAACTGAGAATTTGAAATTGCAGGACAGTCTGACACTGGGTCCGCACAATCCTGTCAGTGTCAGCTTTACTTAAGAGCATGCGATTCTGCTGTCTTCTTGCCATATCATGCACCAAAGAATGAGGCTGTGAATGAATAAATAAAAGAATAAATCATAAATATTAAGAAGTTGGGGAGACCAATTCAAATGAATGGAGGTTAATCTAGATCAGTGGTTCCCAAACTTTTTACAGTCTCGTACCCCTTCAGACATTCAATCTCCAGCTACGTACCCCCCCCCCCCCCCCCCCCACGCACGTATACAGCCTATAACACTTGAAACTTTGAAATTGTCAGGGATTTCAGGACTTATAATAATCGTAGATGACAGAAATTCTTAAGGATCAATTAATCAATTGTCGATTAATTATGCCCATCCCTAGTTTTGACTAACGGTCACTAACCTACCTGTAACTTTTTTTGGCAGTGTAATTATTTTGCTGAATATGGGTATTTTTGGCAATGCGAGTTGGCTATTCAGACTATTTAATATTGCGCGATTATTTATAGCTCAGTTTGAAAATGTAATGGGCTTTTTCACTTTGAAAACGCAGATAAAATGTTCTCCCCACGTACCCCCTGAACCACTTCGCGTACCCCTTGGGGTACATGTACCCCAGTTTGGGAACCGAGGGTGTAAAGCATCTTGTAAAGTCACACTGAGGGCTGTGTGTGGTGGAGAAAGGTCCGGTATCACGTTCCTCTCAGCTGTTCATAGTTCACCTCTCTTTGATCTTTCCATTATCGAGAGTTGTTGTGCAGTTGGTCCAACACAGGCAGCTGTCAATAAACCACAGTAGCACTTTTTATCTATTAGAAAATAAAACCATAAAGGGAGGACAACTTTATGACGCCCATGTCATACTTTGAACACAGTTTTATTATTATTATCTCCACGAAGGAGGTCATGTTTTCATCCTGTTTATTAATTTCAAAACTCGATAAAATGTTAGTGCAGATCAGGATCCGGAGGAGGATCCAGGAGTGTTTCCTCACCTTCTTTAACATTGTGAGATGCAGCGTTACTCAACTTTTTCATTAATTTCCCGTAAAATCATGAATGGTTCCATAGGGGAAAAATCTGGCATATCTAGGGGACTGATGTTACTGTGCAATTTAATGCAGCTTGATTGAATTTAGGGATGCATGGAGTTCTATGAAATTTTTTTTGACGAATGAGACAAAGGCTGAGAAAGGAGGTCTTACATTTTGGCACAGATCTGGACAGAGGGGCGGATCCAGGATCTGTTTTCCCAAGTTCTTCAACATTGTTTTCATGGATTGTCTTGTTGATAATTCATGGATCTTGATGAAAAAAATCTGGCATATTTAGTGAACTGATGTCTTTGAATTATTCCAATTTGGTGCATCTTGATTGAATTAACAGAGACTGTGTGACTGGCTTGAAGGAGGTATGCAGAGTGTTGTGTCATTTATTTTGTTTGTAGCGCATATCTTGATATTTCCTTCTTTTTGGGAAATTAACTTTTTGTATAACATGGATATCATGAGTAGACTTCTTTGCTTTGTGTTCTTTTTAGGTTTATTGGGTCCTTCCACCGATATTTCTGTGAGTGAGTATAAGTCAAAGTCGAGACGTGGTCATCAGAGGTCAGGGGTTAAGAGCATGAACAGGAGCGGCTGTGTCAGTGGAAAGAAACCTTGCTGACCTTTTCAGTGGCAGATCACTATTTTTACCCCAGCAGCTTCCTCCATACATCTTCTACTACCAGAGCACAGAGTCACCTCTCTTCACCTCCACACCAACAACTCCTTCCACCTCTCATGCAGCCACACCACCTCCTGGAGGAGCACAGGATGTTGTCTGTGGTCAGGAGGAAGTTGTTTACTTCTCAGCCGCAACTTTTGTTTTTTCAAAACTTTTTGAAGATTTCCACAAAACCCACTGTGTCAAAACCCACTGTGTCATTTTGATAAACAAAAATTCAAAAAAAGAAAAAGGGAATAATACAATTATTACCTCTGCAGAAGTGTTATGTTGTAATTTGAGGTTTGTTTGTAGAGCACTGTGTTAGTTAGCGGGATTACACAAAAATTACAAGAGACATTACCACGAAATGTGGTGAAAGGATGTGGTATGAGTAAAAAAAAAACATAATACATTTTAATGTGGATCCAGATCAGGGGATGTGTCCAGGATTTCTTTTTCACTTTCTGTAACTTTGCATGATAGGGCGTTTTTCAACATTTTTAATGATTTCACAAAGAATAATTTATGGATCTTGATGTAAAAACGCTGGCAGAGGACTGTTATTTATGAGTGTGTGCAATTTGGTGCATATCCAAATAACTATCTGGATCTAGTGAATTTAATTGGTATCTCAAGGCGACTGTTGGGCCTTTGTGGATGTGCTCAACTGAGTGTCGTACCAGTTATTCCTTGAATTCCATTTAACTGCTTTGGTTTCAGGGTCCTGATATTTAATTCTGGCTCAGTGGGACACTATCATGACTGACTGGGACACTTGAATACAGCAGAACCATTAGTGACACATGTGCTTTTTTAATACTAGCCAAAATATGTTTGTTTTTGTCATATGAAAATACAACCTGAATTAAAAAGAACACTGTAGAAGACTTGAAGTGAGAGAATTAAAGAAAACACAAACAAAAAGTGTGTGTTACATTCTGAAAGGAGACATCTCTACTTTGTTGTTTTTCCTGTTGTTCAGGGCGTGCGCATTTCAACCAAATCAAATTCTTATGTTGCAAAAGACAGTTGCATAAAACGTTGGGATCATCAGCCAGGGGCTGTTGCTGAAATAAAAGAGAGAGAGAGAGAAAAAAAAATTACCACACCATATTTCGATCAGCAACATGCTCTGATGCGTTCTTTCGTCTCCTTGGCTCCATTCAAAATAATCAATCACAGTCCTCTGCCTCATGTTATGACACATATTGACATATGGAAGGTCTTATCATCCTCCCTCACTGCATGCCTGCTGGATGTAACATGTTGAGGAATCTCTGAATGATGTCATTCAAAATGTGTGGAATTCATACAGATCTGCTGTGAAGATCATCTTGCAATTCATCCTTGGGGTAAAAAGTGAAGAGGTAGCCAGAGGCGCCACATTTCCTATAGCGGACTGTCGGTGCTTGTTCTCTTTTCAGCTCCAGCCCCACAAAACAACCAAGAAGCCATCGTTTTTTTCATTCAGGGGTTTATTCTGCAAATCTCATTGTCGGCTCCTTTTCAAAACACACTTAACTGAAAAGACCCCTCCAGAAAACATCAAGCCTTTCAGAGACACGCCAGACTGCACGTACACAAAGGCCTGATGTTTGCCGGAGAAGAAAAGGCTCCGTTCTTTACATTGTATCTGTGTGTGTGTGTGTGTGCGTGTGTGTGTGTGCTGAAGTCGGAGGAAATACCTGTGACCCACAAAGTCTCTTTCCCTAACCACTCCAGAATACATTTATGGAACAAAAACGACCTCAAACACAAAACAGCCTGAATTATTAGTCACTCAATCTGTGTCTGTTATCTCCCCCCCCCCCCCCCCCCCCCACCGACTTGCTTTTCTTTGCCATCTCAGAGGTTATCTCTCACGTTCTCAGAGTCACAAAGGGCTCATATACCTCCCTCAGGCACAAACATATGCCAAACCCTTCTCTATATTTCCCCTTCCTGTCACAGCTGTCAGGAAGCCAGGGAGTTCATCCTCCCTCCGTACACATATAATCCTGTAATTATTTGTTGTGCAAAGACAACTTGCCTCATTTACATTAAGTGGATGGATTGCTGTTATGTCTGTGCAGCAAATCCAGATGTTTGGCAAATCGCTGTCTGGCAGGATCATTCTTTAATGATAAGACATCTAATCCAGAAAAAGCCATGTTTGGCAAAGCAGAACCTAAACTGATGTTGATTTATTAAATGGAGTTCAAGTCACCAGGCAGAATCTAGGTCGGTGGAACATGTCTGTATTGAAATTCAGATGTGAGTGTGTGAACAGGAGACCCTCTCTGAGACGGGGTGTTCATTGTACGCTCCTGCCCGTTCATGCACGTCCCTTATTAGCCGGCCCTGCGGCGATGTGTCACGCTGCCTTCCAGCGGGGTCGTGTTTACCATGTTCATGAGAAGAGTTCATATCAACGCCCTCTTCTCGACAACATCCGAACTGGACATTTTTCAGAAAACGTGGAGCTCTCGAGTTTGGGGCGTGTTGGGTCACGTTTTCAGAAATTGCGAAGGCCATTAAGGTTCAGGTTTCATAGGTTAGTATATTGTAATTTTTGGTAAGGAAAACATTCCTCAATTTTGTCTTCTGTCATTATGCCTTTACCTTACCAACATACTAACAAACATAAGTTTCTCATTTGTTCGACTTTGTGGCTTCATGACAGCCTCATTGACCTTAGCGTCCATGTTGCCATTGAACTATCAGTGATCTTCACACAACTTAACCACTCGCACACTGAGCGTACAATGTTCATCACACCACATGCAAGTATCGGCTTCTGAAATTTGTGACATTTGGATATATTTGAGCTTTAGACTTCTGTCTAAACACAATCACTTGGGTTCTGGGATATTTTGACAGACATATACTTTACAGTCTAATAAATAAGAAGATGACTCGAAAAAGAACAATTGATTTGAACAAGAGTCCTCCATTCGATAAGAGCACGTGTAAACTGTGAAGCGATGCTGTCAAAAGCCTGAACATGCTCCCGTGTCCTAGTTCCACCTCCCAATCCCTCCTCTCTATTTGTAACAGCAGAGAGGGTCATTGACCTCGGTGAGGCGGGTTAATCTTTGGCTAATGGGGACACCCTGGGGCCCAGGTGACACCTGTGCTTTGGTGGGACCGCTCCTGCATGCGAGTGTGGTTCACCTTCATCCCCTCTCCACCACTCTGCCCCCCCCCCCCCCCCCCCCCCCCCCCCCGCCCTGCCACTGCTGCTGGCCTCCTCTAAGCTCCTCTAAAGAGTTTGTGTTTAGAGGGATGAGACCACATCCCTTCACAAAGATCCAAACACAAAGTTAGGCCTCATGCTGACGTTTCTTCTCACGCAGAGAAAAGATATATAACACAATGTGTTGTGTTGTGTTCCACAATATATACTGGTCGATTTCCTGGCCATTTCCTATTTTCAGTGACACATCCATAAAACTTTTGCCCATTTTAACAAACTCACTTAAGTTACTTGAAGAAATGCTCTGAACTTTGGACGTTTTCCTGAAATGTTCCGCACAGTATGAAGGAACCTTTAAAGGAACTTTTTTGTACTCTATTTTTTCATTAGTCTATCATTACTCAAAACTAATATTTGTTGTGTTTTTATTGCCTCAGAAGGATCCCTTCATATTCACATATATGGATCCACTTCCAAGGAAACTGCTGCCATATTGCACCACCATGTTTCCAGAAGTGACAAACCAAACTCTGACTCTACAGAAGGCTTGTCATGCTTTTACAGAACCTGAAAGCCACTAGAGCCACATGCACAGAAGGCAAAGATGAGGCGAGGGTTATTCAGGTTGGTTGTAATTTACAACTTCACTGCAAGATGCTGCAAAATCCAACACACGTAACCTTTATCTTGATATATGTAAACATCTGCTGCACCATGTTC
This sequence comes from Pleuronectes platessa, assembly GCF_947347685.1. Lineage (NCBI taxonomy): Eukaryota > Metazoa > Chordata > Actinopteri > Pleuronectiformes > Pleuronectidae > Pleuronectes > Pleuronectes platessa. Next base: position 11,557,340 of record NC_070630.1, on the reverse strand, counting down.
TGCAGCTATAAGTGGAATGATTGACTGTCTGTGCTTTAAGTCTATAATGGTCAAGGACTCATTATATGACAGCAGCCCCCCCCCCCCTCCCCCCACGGGAATACATACTTGTGTGTTAGTTATTATGTATTTGCTATTTTAAGTCCTTTTGTATCTCTTTGTATTTGTTTTCTGTCTCCTAGGTCATTTCCACGGCTTGTTATTTTAAGTCAAAACCTTTTTTGTCCGATTCAGATTCTTCGATTGACTTTCCAACAACAACTGTTAAAGAGTCATTTCAAACAGAAGCTCTGATCCTCAACTCTCTTATCCCCTCTGGCCCCAGGGCTTCTTCCTGATGAGCCCACACAAGAGCACGCTTGACACTAAAAATCCCTCACGAGTGTCAGGTGACTTGACTTGAAAAAAATCAAAAAATCGACCAATTAACAAAATGTGAATCAACTCAAACGTAAATTGTGAATCACAATGTGACGAGGCTTGAATCTTGGTTAGATTGAGGTGATTTCTAAAGTTTAGCTCAGTTCAACATTTGCGGAAGACATTTCTGCCTGGACCTGAGGTCTTTTCTTTTTCAAGCAGCCTAAACAAACTTGTGTAATTGCATGGTTGACTTCTCCAGGGTCAGCCCGGGATAAGAAGCACCTTATTGTGGTGACGTGGTGATGATGAGTCCCCCTGTGTTTTAAAGGAGTGCAGCTGCAGCTCTCTGTCCTCATTTCCTCTCACTTGTCATTGCTCCTCGCCTCAAATGACGGGGTCTGTGCAAACAAAGCGGTCTCTCATTTCCAGCAGGAGTGTGCCTCTGTTGTTTGCTCAACCTTCTCTCTTCATCCACCTTTTCTCTCTCTCTCTCTCTCTCTCTCTCTCTCTCTCTCTCTCTCTCTCTCTCTTTCGGCCTCGTGTCCCCACTGCAAACATTGGCCGCAGACTTGTCATCTTGGCTTAATTAAAAGGGGTGAATTTGGCTAAACGTGGCCACCCCCGCTTGGCTCGCTCATTAGCTACTCCATCACCGTTTTTCTCAAATCATTCCATAAAGGCTCGTTTCCTTGGAGGGTCGGGGGCTTGACCTGACCGCATCAAAAGGACTTTCGGTTAATAAAGTTGAACCCTGGCCCCAACGGTGGGGCCTTTCTAAGGGCCACACCGCTCAGAGCGGCCCGACTACAGGGGCCAGAATGGTGGCTGAGCAGGACACAAAGGAGAGGAGAGATTATCTTTTGTGGAAGTGACAAGTTTTGAGTCTGAGTCGGGGGGTCAGGGGTCCTTTTGAGCCAACCTGGGAAAGTAGCCATTTAGCCGATCCCCTCTTAAGTTACCATGGCAACTATTTCTCTTTCTCAAACACTCACAAGCGTAAACACGCATCACAGCGGATTATAATCCACTCAATCCTGCCCGGATTTGAGCTCTTTGCAGAACTTTCTGGGTTTCACACGCTTAATTTTCTAACCTGACTATCACTTGAGACATAAGCACACCCTGAGGCTATGTACAGGGACCCCACCCCCACCTGAATACCCACTCCCCTCTCTCCAGGCCCCCCTCAGCCTCCAGGCAGAAACAAATAACCTCCTCTGGGATTTCTCAGCAGGAGCCTTCAGCGGTGCAGAGCCGCCGGTCGTGTTCTCGTGTCCGGCAGCTGAGGAGAGGAAGAACCTTTTGATGTTTCCGCTTCTTAAAGTGCGACATTGCTTCTCTACAGTCAACAGTTTGATGGCACATGGCTGACATGTGGCGTTTATCTCACAAGATGAGTTTTCAATGAACGCACAAATATTAAATGTAGTGTTGATCAGATGCCAAGACAGAGAGACAAATATCAGCCTGATGTTGTGATTGCAGAGAAAAGCTGCGTAACCTGAACAGATGTAGCTAACAGCAACAGAGTTTACAGCATACAAGGCTGGGATTAACCTTCATTCAACTCGGAAAAGTTGCTCAGGTGGAAAATGCTTATTTTCAGCCGAAAGTCTTCAAAGTCAGGTGGAGACGAAGTTGTTCTTGAGGTGTGGATGAGTGGATGTAGGAGGAGAAATATTTGGGGCTTGTTTGTCCGTAGTCAAGCTGAATCAGCTCCTTCCATTCTTGACTCAGAGCTGCAAGTGGCTGCCGGCCAGGACAGGCAACCCCGGTGACCTCACTTCCTTTACCTTCGAGACACACACTCACTCACGCATATTCGTATAACCCCGCTTTCCAGACATTCATATACACTAAAGGCCTTATTGCATGTTCTCATCGGTATGCCCTCATGTGTGTGTGTGTCTGTGTGTGTGTGTGTGTGTGTTTCAGTGTATGTGCATGTGTGTCTGAAAAGCTCTTTCATTTCCTCTGTAATCTCTTAATCATGAAGCCCACCTGGGGGCTGCAGCCTCTGTTTGCACAGCAATCACTTTCCACGATGTCACTTCCCCTCTCTGAAACCCCTCACTCACACATACACACACACACACACACACACACACACACACACACACACACACACTCACACACACACACAGTACCTTCGTAAGCACACAACCTAGAATCTGTTTATTTCTTTTAACCCGCAAACTGTCTTGTTAATATTGTATTCAGCGGATTGAGTCCACTCCAGTGAAAACATTAACAAACAACTCTACAGTAAGTAATTATGTGATGATGTGTGATTGTATTTCGGTGAGACGGTTGGGAGTTATTGACCAAAGTTCAAGCCGCACAAAAGACCAGCACACGTGACTGAGGCGAGTGTCGTGTTCCATCTCGCTATTTTTAAGTGTTTGTTGTTGAGGGTTTTCAACGTGGAGAGGAACTCAGGAAGTTTACTCTGAGCTTCCACACATTGTGCTTCGCTCTTTTGTTTTTATCTTGATACAACTCAACAGGACAATTGGTCGTAAGATCTAAAGAAAAATGGAAGAAGGAAGGAGCCTTGACAAAGGTTCACTGACATTTAAAGCAGGGTTTCCGCAGGTTTCAACAAGTTAGACTTTAAGATGTTTAAAAACGTTAAGACCCTAATGAATAAAATGTAAGATTTATGTGAAACACAACAGATTAATCCCAGAATTAATTATGCACGTCCTCATCATTGAAGATAAGGTGAAGTAGCCTAGTTTCGAATAAAGGTCACTTTATCTCTCAAACTACAGGCAGAGACCACGTGGAAACACTGTTAAAGGGAGAGTTTTACAATTTGTTGAACAGTGTGTTTGAATTGTAATTTTCACCATTAGTTATATCCATTTATAATTTTTTTCACTTTTTTACACCCAAGTGGCAACCCAACACGCCATCGCCCACTGGTTTGTGAGAGACTGACTGAGAGCCCAAGGACACTGCAGTCCAACCTCCACCTGTGACCTGCACATTGCACAATAGCCATCAATCACATGCCAAATGCATACTGTGCTTTATCATCTACTTTACTTCAAATGGGACCATAAGTTACAAATGAACATCAGGCAAATGTTTACTGAGGTTACATATCAAGTGAATCAAGTTATCTTCTCATAGACGTCTATAGAAAATGACTTCCTTTTGAAAAACCAGTGGAGTCGCCCGATTAGTAATTTGAGAGGAAGTCACTTCTCTGCATTGGCTTAACTTTCCGTGCTCGGACTCGTAAAGTTATAAAAAGTAACACACTCACTCTGGGCCTTATTTGGCTATTCTTTATTTTTCTCACTATGACGATCTTGGAAACTATCATGTATTTGATCTCAACACATATTCCTTGACATGTTAGGAAAAAGTGATGAAATACTGTAAATGAATGGCTTCACCTGAGGGCTGCTCTCCTGTAAACAGACCTGCAGACGAGGAGGAGTGGCGTTCTCTCCATAAATACTTCTATTGTGTGTGTTAGTGTGTGTGTGTGTGTGTGTGTGTGTGTGTGTGTGTGTGTGTGTGTGTGTGTGTGTGTGTGTGTGTGTGTGTGTTTGTGTGTGTGCATGTGTGTGAAATGAAAAGCCAATCAATCAACACACATGGATTTGGAATGAGGGCATGTGTTTTGCTGTGATGTTTATAGGCATACTTGTGTCTATACACACACACACACCCACACCCACACACACACTCACACTCACACACACACACACACACCTGTGAAGAGAGACAGTATTCTGATGTTTAATTATCTGCTGGAGGGCAGAACGTACCCTCCCATACAATTACAGTAATGAGCGCCCTGTAGATATACAACAGCGACTTGTCAACGTTTTTAAAGGTTATGTGTCGGGAAAAAACCTACATAATGCTGCTTGTCCTCGAGTCTGACATCACTGTGCCTCATTCTAACTGTACTGTATATACTAAAAACAAGTTTGATATTCTCTCCGGATAAAGCTGCAGTTCATCTACCTACTTCTGTGCACCTACCTGGGTTTATAACTGGTAAAATGCCTTTGCCAGTGAGCGTATCTGCTGCTTAATGGTGATTTCACGTGTTTTGAATGATCATGTCTGATGAAGCAACACAGATTTGAACTGGCAGTGGAAAAAGGCCTTTGACACCTCAAAGGGTTACGTAGTCCACAGTGACTGTATGTGTGCTAATATTTTCTGCATGTGTAAACAATGGGGCCTCTCGTTGTTACAGCACCGGCATGAAAACACACGTGGAAGTCACAACATAAACATACGACAGTCACATCTCCTAGTATTACTCACACTCAATGTCCTGTTTAGTACTGGTATATTTATTACATTGTGTTTCCAGCCTTGTCCAGTGATGTGTCTGTTTGTTTGTCAGAAAAACTCAATAACTACCAAAAACTAAACTTGGTGGAGGGATGTGACCTGAGCACAGAAAGAGCCCAATAAACTTTGGTGTGGGGTCAATCTAGGAATTTCATTTTCTATAATATTGCTGGATTTCCAGGAATAATTTATGGATATCTTATATCTTGATGGAAACAATCAGGCATGTTAAAGGGACTGATTTTGATGTTTGTTTAAATTGGCTGTGGATCCGAACAGAAATCCAGATGTAGAAGATTTAAATGTGCGGCCTCGGCCTGGAAAGAACCCATTAAAGGTTGTAAATAACATTAACAAGGCATTTTCATTTTTCATTTTTTCAGGCAAAGATTCAAAGATCTTATGATAAGATGATTGTTATGAGTGTGTAGAAAGGCGTGTCCTTGGTGGAGGTGTGTACTGTACTGAGTACCATTGAGGTTTCTATGTATTGTATAGTTTGTATAAAAACTTTAAAGAGGCCAACTTCTGAATTGAAATCCCAAAAATGAAGCCTTGTAAATATTTCTAACTGCTTAGTAAGACACTGTGAGCTTTTGATTTAGGTTTTAATTTTAACTCTAAATTTTTTCCTGCCAATTAAATGGAAAGTGAAGATTTTATCACGTTATACATTCTAGTAATATAAACATATTAGGCCTTGTGCTGTGGTATTGTTAATAAAATACCATTTCATACCTACACTGCATGGATTTCAGAGTGGGCGAGTTTCCGTGGGGGTGTTCTCTATTAACCATTGTTGACTCCAGCTTGAGACTATTTGTGGTTTTTAGAAATATGTCAAAGGTGTCCTCACATCATCTCTACTCACTGTCTGAAGCCGTAATTATCACAGATTTTCCAGTGCTGTTCTGACGTTGCCGGCCAGCCATGCTTGTTATCCTCTGCTGGACAGAATCAAGGCCATCATTTCTTAAGTACACAGCAATTTGCCAGTAAAATAACCAGCTTCTACTCGCCATTCAAATAAATCACGTTAAGCTCCTCCGAAACGCCACTGGCTAGACAGTCCCTAATAAATGCTTCAAGTTAACGCACACTCAGCAAGGGATCTGGGTTGCCACACACATCAGACACATTTATACTCATAAGCACATGGGCAGAGACAAGTACACACACAGTCTTCCCCCATCATCCTGTATGGCGTCTCCCTTGATCCCCTCGGCCTAAGCCAGTCTGCTTCTCCTCCCTCTCAACCCAAACAAGCTCACGTTTGGAGAAGAAATTGCTCCAATAAATCAAAATTGAAACCAACACCAGCACCACGCCTGCGTTGCTCTGTCCCACTGACCCCAGGAGCCCCATTAACCAGCACCAGTAGGGCCCGCGGAGGAAACGGAGCAGCCTCAACTCCTTCCTCACAACACACGGCGCAGCACGTTTCCCACACACTGTCGGGGTTCACCTCTGACCCCCGACCCCATGCGGCAGGGGGGTGGACCGGGTTGGGATGGGTTTTGGGGGGGACCACCTAGTCAGGGCTCTTAGGGGGCCCCCTGGGGATGGGAAGGCCGATGGGGTGTGGGGCTGAGGCTTTAGGGGACGGCAGTACAGCAGGTTAGGGAAGGGTAAGAAGATCAGAGACATGTAGTTGGAGGTGAGGGGGTTGAGCGGAGGATGGGAAAGAAACAGTGAAAGAAGAGGTGAAAGGGGCTTTAAAATTGTGAATGGGTGTTGGTGGGGGGGGGGGGGGGGGGGGGGGGGTTCTCTAAGTACTTCAGTAAAGGACCAAAGGACAAAGAGAGAAACACGGGTTAAACAATGACATCTGGGGAAATGCTCGTCCTGAAGCTGATATCTCTCTCGCCACACCTGATGATGAGGGTCTTTCATGATTTGTGTGATTTCTCCGCTCCACTGACTGATGTCAGTTACAGTCGGTGCTGCGGGGCGAAGTGACAACGTTAGTGCAGAGGTGAGTGGGACTGATGGAGTGAAGATAGACTCATTCTGTCCTTCAGTTGTAAATCTCTCTTTATCACCCACCAAATAATGGTCCCCGGGGGGGTTCACAGAGGCAGAGAGTGGCCCAATAAAGCTGCCACATTGTGCCAGCACTTCATCAGGCCGTGGGGCTTTACTGGTGTTATCCAATGGTTAGTACAGTTGCTGTCACTCACAATTCACTATTGTTTTTTGTCGTCATGCAAAGAAACCATCAAATTCCACCGTATCGCTCTCCTGACATCAGCGTTTTCTCAAGCTATCGACATGATCTGAGTTCCGTGACAGAATATTAGAGCCACTTACAGAGAAATAAATCATAACATTACGAGAATCAAATAATAATTTAGGCTTTGTGTCATTGTCTAGAAACAATTATATTGGTAATCAGGATTTTGAATCCAAAAGGAGTGGAACATTCTACTAGTTTCCTCATTAAATTAATACTTTATTTTTGTAAATTTGTGATTATTACGGAAAAAAATTGCCATATCGATCTCTACGTTATTTCTTGAGAAAAATGTTGAAAAACACCAAGTGGCAATATAGATTTTTTTTTGACAAATTCCTGGATCAGATTGCTGAGTTCCAGCCATACCCCACCCAGTTAAAGAGAATTGGCTCTGTAGTTTTTTGTGTTATCCTTCTGAAAGACACAAGACAACAGCAATGACAATGACCTTAGAAATAATTGCTAACTGTTTGATAATTCTCAGTCCCGTTTCACCAGCTCCTGCAACACAGCTCCTGTCATGTTGTCCTGACTGTGTGTGTGTGTGTCATGCTGTGTGGCAGCCAGGTCAGCGGTGGAGGGAGCATAACAGATAACATGAGCAGGAGGGGCGGGGGGGGGGGAGAGGAAAAAGGCAAACAAGGTAATGAAGAAAGAGTGACAGTGGAAACAGAGCAACAAAGAGTGTGAACACAAAGAGATTGGACAGGGCCGTGGCAGGAATGTGCCGGCAGGTAGAGCAGGGGCCCAGGAAGCTGCTGGGAGACATGGGAACATTTGTGAGAGTGGAACAATAGTGGCGGTGTGTGTGTGTGTGTGTGTGTGTGTGTGTGTGTGTGTGTGTGTGTGGGTGTGTGTTTGGGTTAGGAGTTGGAGCGTAGCAGAGCTCAGGGGTAGATCGGTTTACCCACCAGCACCACTTACCTGCTCAGCACAACACTCACACTGGGCCCAGGCCTCAAAGGGAGTCACATCAATGGCCGCCATTCATATCAGCACAGGAATGTGTATGTACATTTGTGTGTGTGTGTCGAGCTGTTGATTAATTGATGCATAGATAAGGTGTGGAGGAAATCTCGCAGACTTTAGTCAGTTGCGTTCTTAAACAAACACCGATGTTTAAAATGACATGTGTGGTTTTGAACAAACTCCAGGTTAAACTCTATCAAACCCTCCGCTCTTTAATTTCTCTAAATCACAGCGTGGTTTAACACGTCTCCTGGCGCAGGCACAAAGAGAAGATTAGGTAAGAATGTGTTGAGGAGTTCTTCATCATACACAAGCACCACAGTTAAACTTGCGGGTAATGATGCTGGTGTTCAGCTGTGCCCTGCGAGCGAGACGCTTCAGCCAGTAATGCGAGGGGATTTGTTTTCCGGGGTTTTCTTGAAGAAACAAGGGGGATTTCGGTGAACAACAGAAAGATATTGTGTTTCTAATATCTGTCAGATTTGTAAGCAGAGCTGATTCAGATTTTCTTGTATGAGGGCAGCTGTTGCTATACAACTAGTTTACTCTAGTTTCAAAATCCCCCTGAAGAAATGTAATTTTCTGCTTTGTGTCTTGAGCTCGTAAAACTCTCCGGATCGTGTAATGTGTTGAGGAGTTGAATGTGTTGAGCTGCTTGTGTTTTCTTTTTTAAAGTTCTTTATGCCTTTATTCGACTGCGTTTCAAATGGAGTCACTATCAACCTTGCAGATTAAGTTTTCATTAAAATTATATTATTATACATTTATTAATATTAATATATTATTATGAAATATGATGCATTGATTCAAATACCCATAATATATCTGCCCATTCCGGATAGATTATTACCAAATCATTCATGCTCTTGTTGATAAATGGAATCCAAACATCTTATGGAGATCTTTCCCAGAAAAGCACCATGTTTTGGTGTCCATACACTTTTGGCCATATCTGTATTTTCTCTATGGCCTATACCAGAAGGGACTGCACACGTTCTCTTCTTCTGATTGAGATTAATTGAGACTCTGTGTGTGTGTGTGTGTGTGTGTGTGTGTGTGTGTGTGTGTGTGTGTGTGTGTGTGTGTGTGATGTGCATTCAATGTGGCAGATGTTTGAGAGTAACTTGAACTGAGCTCCCGTTTTCTCCCAAGCGACAGACGACATGAGTCACAGTGACAAAAACAAGTGACCCCCGGCAGCTGGGGGGACGTGGTATGTGCGTGTGTGTGCTTTTTTCTTTCTTCATACATGTGCACGTGTAAGTGTGCTGCATACATGTGTGACATATGATAGTGCACGAGGCAGATGCCTGACTCAGAGAGAGCCAGTTGTCTGGGATTCCCACGCTACATCTGAGGAGGATCAGGGATCGATCAGCGTTTAGTCTGAGTCTTGGCTTTCCTCCGAATCCTTCGATCAGGTGCAAGGAGCTCAAGAAATCTGAGTATCACTGATGCACAAATGGAAAATCAATGCATTCCTCTCCTCATAAGTCAATGTGAGATATCAGGATTTGAATTGGACGATCAGTCATGACCAGAACGACAAAGGAAAAGAGAGTTATGAAGAGAGATGCAGCAAAAACCCTTTTAACATGTCAGATAATAGTGATAGTAGGTGGTCTGCAGTGCTGAATCATGCTGTCCTGAGCACCCTGCTCCAACACAAACACCCAGTTAAACCCCTGCGTCTGCGTCTCCCTGTTTGTGTGACAGAGCCGTCAACACGTGCTTGTGTTTGTGTTTCAGCGAATGCAGCGCTCGCTTGTCCCGTAAGAGGAGGTCACACTGCAAACAGGACGGTGCTGACGCAGTCTTTATAGTCCAAACAGAGCACGGAGAGAACAGATCTGTTGAGACTATGTTGAAGAGTGGGGTGGTTATAGGCACAAGAATCATTATCATTACAAATCTGAAAACTTACCGGCAGTTTATTCTTCTCTACAGGGCAGATACAGTTTTGGTCGATATCAGACACGTGTCAGTGTCGGTGCCAAACATCAGCCTGAGGGATACGTAGAGCAGATGGAATATTATTCAATTCGAGACAACTTCATTTGTCCCTGGAGGGCAATTCTAATGACATGTAATAATTCTACATATTTAGCCCAGCTATACATCAGAGACCTGTCCAGGGCGTACCCTCGTAATGTCGGCTGGGATTGGCTCCAGCCCCTGCGTGACATTCAAAGCATTAGCGGTATGAATGATGGATGGATAATATACAGTGTGATTTATCAGCCTCCCATTGGCAGCTCCTCTGTCTGTCATCCTATCTAAATCATAGACTGTGCATGAGGATGGACGACATGACTGCTCCTCAAAAGTGAAGGCAAAGAGTCTGGATCGCCCCCTTGTGGATGGCTGCAGTATAGGTCATAAAACCCGCCTACTCCGTGTTAGTGGATGGGACATGGACCAAACTAAAAATTCCAAGTATAAGTCTAATACATTTTTCTTCCAGAGAACGCATGTGTCAGTGGGACCTTGTAACGCCGCTCCATCCCTGATCGCTACGGTGCAGACTTGGGCTCCGAATGTGCGAGATGAATAAGACATTTCCCACTTTTATCTCTTCTCACTTTAGACAGAAGTGATATAAAAACCGCCACAGACACAGAGAGTGTGGATATGACTTCACCCTGCTGCCACCGGGACCTCTGGGCATCAACAAGATAAGAGCACAGAGCCAATGTGCTTGGTCAGATGTACAGTTTGTCCTATATAGACTTAAATCTGATATTTGGCATGAGCACCGATATGGGGTTTAATCCCTGAGCTGGGGGATGAAGCTTTAGAATTGGATTGAAAGGGGTCTCAGCATTGTGACATGTCCCTTATTTACCCAGCAGGGGTGTTTAATCTCTCTCCAGCCTCCCCTCGCTCACACCGTCCTCTTCTCAAGAGAGTTGGGTGACAAATGTGAAAGAGTGACGACTTGTGTAAAGCTCGTCCAGACTGAGCTGGGCTAAATTTGAAAGTTTAGTCTGCACCAGGATCAGCAGCCAACGTGACGCCCGGACTCTGAAATTATCACCTCAGTCGCCCCAGCAGGAATCTGTCCTTCCCCCCATTCTTTTTTGGAGACTCGTTTTTATTTTATTGTACTGTAACATCAGATGTGTCGTAAAACAGTGATTTGAATCGGGTTACCAGCAGCCACCTGTTCAGGAGCCTCAATCAAATCACAAGTTTTTTTACCTGTTCACCTCAGCAAAGAAAGAAAAGTAAATTTGTTAAAAGTTAGTTGCCAACATATTATAAAGTAGAGACACGATAGAGGCAAGGACACAAACTTCCCGGTGGACCTTTGGGATATCAAACATACATCTGCTGACCTTTTACATTGGCTATACATGTCAATGGTATAAAAATACATTTCATGAGTTTTTATATATTATTATTTTAAGAAGTAGTAGGCGATATGTCATGGGAAAATAAAGTAATGGACAGTGGGACATCAAACCTACTTCCACACCTCCACACACTGAAGCCTATAGTGGGTGGGATTGTTTGATTATCTGTTTAGTGCTCGATGAGAGACAGGCTTTCTTGAACAAGCAATTTATTTTTGAAGCGTACTCAGGCCGTTAGTGTTGAAGCCGACACTGATCACCTCACACCTCCTTGGGTCGCGCCAGTGTCACTGTGGTTATTCTTGACAGCATCTCACAGCACTAACACACCACACACACAAAAACACACACACACACACACACACACACACACACACACACACACACACACACGCACACACACACACAAATAATATTTACGGTCCAGGTAATTTGTCAGGTTGAGTTGAAAGTTGAAATGTGCCACCAAATCTCCGGGGTCACTCAGGTGTGCTGCATGTGTGTGTGCGTGTGAGAGAGTGTGTATATTGTGTGCGTCATTGGGCTTAAATAAACATAAATGAGCATCGACAGGGATTCCGGAGCTGCCTTTATGTCAGGGTCCCATGATCACACTGACACACAAGCTTCCCTGCTCTTATCTTTACCACTGGAAGGAAGGGGCTCCCTCTCTTCCATAGAACAAAGTCCACTGGGTTCACCACCATAACTCTTCAGAGGGAGAGGGAGTATGTGTGTGTGTGTGTGTGTTTTAGAGAGAGAGTGCTCTGACTTCCAGTAAATGACCATAGAGCGCCTCACAGCAGCGGCAGCTATGGTAAGCAGGTGTCCTTTGTTCGGCCTAATCCTCACAAACCTCTTAATGAGAGACTCTGACGTCAGAGCCGCTGAGGCCCTGTCAGGGCTGAAGTGTTTATTTCACAGCATTTCACTCTGGCGACAGTTTTTACAGCCTGTGTCTGTTTCACTAACACAAGATTTATGCTCAGTTCTCTCTCCCCCGCTCACTGCTCTTCTCAACACCCAACTTTCCACACTGTTTTTTTTTTTTAACTCTATCTCACCTCCCTCCCTTATCTGTCCTCTCTGCCTCCTCTCCTTCGCCTCCCCCCCACCTTGTATCCGATCCTCCTCTACCTCTCTGTCACACCCCTTTTCACCCCTCGAGCTCTGGGTGTCTTGCACCACTGTGCACATCATTTACTTTTTCTACATCCCCCTTGTTATGTCATACCCTCCGTCTGTAGCTCCGGGGCTTCCGTCAGTCAGCAGGCCATAAAGCAGCACTCATCCGACCCGGCCCTCTTTCCATCTGCTCATGGGCACACACGGTCATCACGCTGTTTTTCTGACTTGTTTTCGATATGTTGTTGGAGTAGTAAGTTGTAGGTGGCTGCAGTCGAATGTCGGGTAAAGAGATGAGGCCTCATTTGCATCAGCCACCATGTTTTGAATTGGCCTTTGGCTTTACATAACGTCATCCAGCAGCTTGTCAGATCTGTTTATCTCACTGTATTTATGTTTTGCAGGTTGTTCCCGGAGCCTGATTCGCTCTGGAGCTTGCGTGAGTCCGAAGCAGCTGTGAATGCTTTTAATAGATGAAGGAAAGATACTGAGGCAGTTGACATTATGTGAACAATTATTTGCAAATGAGCACTGTATGTACAGCACGTCTGCTTTTGTCTGAAAAAAGGATGGTTTGTTTTCCCATCAGTCAGTCCATTGTTCACTAGAGTGTGTGGATGAAGTTTGGGGTGGGTTAGATACCGGGGGTGATGGAAGGACAGAGTAACGCCGAGGGGGCAGACTGAACACCGGTCTCTCCGTGCAGCGACATGTTTGGATGAGAGAATGCCGCCTGTTGTTTATCTTGCCCCACGAGTCATCAGTAAACCTCTTTGATGGAGACACAGACACGCTGTGTGTTGTTTGTCAACCTGCCGCTCACTCCCACCACCGACCCCTGCACCCGGGGCGCGTCCCACCTCCATTAAACAAGACAAAATGTCCATTCTCAAACCCGCACATACTGAGAATAATACTTTTTTGTAAACAGCGTCCCACCCATAACACGTGGGAGGGTCCTGTTTTTCTACGGTTTTTCTGTTCCACAAACTCTCACATGTTCCACTGCCTGCCTGTATAATTTTAGATAAGAGATTATGAGCCAGTTTGGTTGAATAGAGACACATTGTTAGTCACACAGACCTGGCTGGAGCGGCAGACAGTTACTGTGATGACAACACTTTTTAAACAGATGTCAGGTGCCACTTGGACTCAGGTTTTCCACGCAGGCAGAACTCCAGCTCGATGATAACTCATTCAGTGGCAACGTGATACTAATGACAACAATCAGGTTACTACGGCATTCGATACCCTGACGTACAATCTGACTTCATGCATGACTCTGACTGTAGAGTTATAAATGGTCCAGTGACAGGCCGTGGAAGCCCCTTACCCCCTGACTGTGCAACATTTCTGCTGTGTGTAGCCAGTTGCTGATTCCAGCCTGCGGGTCCAGAGGGATTCTATCTATAGGCTCACGGGACATCTGCAGCAGCCGGCCAAAGCAGTCACCAGGCAAACATTCATTTTTAGGCAGCAGACAGATGAACAGAATGGCAGGACGTCCAAATGAGAGAGAAGGAGTAGAAGGGATATTGTTCTGACTGGGGAGACATGAGACGTGTGGAGAGGTAAAACCTGCTGTTAAGGCAAACAGGGAAATGAATGAGATGGAGAATGATCCGGAAATGAGATAATTCAGTATAATTAAGCCAACTGAAAGGGGGAAGACAATGACAGGAGGTGTGTGGAACTTTTTGTTCAGAAATGCCCAGTGATAAATAAAGGAAAATGTAAATTAAAGGGAGGTGAAGCAGCAGAGTGAACAGACATAAAGCGCTACCGATGCAATCCGAACAATAACGTTCATACAGTGAATGACTTTGACTGAAATGGATTGTTTTTGTCAACACAATAAGGAAACGTTTAATGTTATAATTCTTAAGATTTCCGTTTTTCAACTACAATGTAGTTCCTCCGCCAAAGCCCAACAGTCGGCTTATATTCATCACTCACAGATATCAGTTCCACTAATAGGCCTGATTCTTTTCGTCAAGATCTTTGAATTATTTCCTGGGAAATCAATTAAATTGTGTAATTGTAAAACAATGCCATATCTTGCAATGTTAAAGAACGTGATATCAAAGTCCTTGATCCGCCCCTTTGTCCAGATCCATGCCAAAATTAAATGGCCTCCTTCTTGGCCCATGTTCAATCCTTTGGCTAAGATGCAAGGAAATCTGATCAATAGATTTTGTCAAATCCTGCTGACAAACAACAATCAAACAACCCAAATAAACAAACAAATGGGCAAAACATGATGGAAAAGGTATCAACTTAAATCCAAGGCAATGTTTCTCTTTAAAGTACAGAAGAGCAGCTGGTTTATTGTGTAACCTCATAAACTAGTGTTTTTTGAGTCAACAATAATTATAGCTGGGATTTGATTCCATGCAGCACAGTGTCATTAGTTAACCAGCCAAAAGAGGGACATAGTAAATAAAGTTGGATCCGTCGTACTTCAAAACATCACTGAAACAAATTCATTTAATCTCACACACAATAAGCAAGGACAAAGACTAAGGTGAGTTGACAGTGAAAACAGAATGACTGTTTCATTCAGAAAAAGAGAAACAAGAGCGATAAAAAGAAAGAGAAAAGAAACAGGAAGATAAGAAGAAAGAGAGAGAAGTGAACAAAGATGGAGAAAGATGGATGGATTTTGTGATGGCCAGGAATGTTGTGAATGATGTGTGATTGCAGAACTGTTGGTCATGCTGGGTTGAAACAGGCCGAGATGTGTGTGAGCCGGGATTGGCGACCGGCCTCGGGGACCAGCCAGTGTGTGTGACAGCAGAGGAAAACACTGTACAACTGCATCGTGCACACTGTGTTCCTGTTGTCGCTGCTGTGGTGAGGAGGAATGTGCATTTGTATTTCAGTGCTTGAAGAGAAGGAAGATGTACAAGTTACTGTCCTGAGCCTCAGTCAGTCTGGGAAACATACAGATATTTAATCCAGTTTTCTAATCCAGGGCTCAGACGCCAGGACATGTAGTTTTCATTTTAAGGATCACACAAGACGTGGAGGTAGATTCTGTGTCAGTGAACCAGGTCCTTGGTAGATGGATCATCTCCAACTCCCACATGTCCCAGTCTTTGTCAGGCAAACACATAACGTTCTTTCAGACGTGCATGATGAGCCGAGGATAACACAAAACAAATAAATATGCTGACAATGAAATACTGTAAAGTACATTCTAAAAGCTATCATAACAATCAAGACCATATTCAAAAAGAGTACAACAAACAGAAGGAATAATAGGTCAATTAAATGGGACACGAAGATGATACATATCCAATGTCTGAGTTTGTTGCTCCAGACATTTTCCAGCTCCCTCATAAAATGTCTGGAAATTGTCAGAGTGTTAAGGATACAGCCGGGACGGGGGTGTGTTGATGACGTTTCAAATGATAGACGCACAACCGAAGAAAAGAAAGTGAATACAAATATCTCAGGATGAAGAAGAGGAGCCACACACGTCGACGACGCGGATGAAGATGTTATCATGGAAAGACGACAAGACTCGAGAGCATTTGACAATAAGGGCCGACATCGTTGTTGATGTGATGTAAACAACAACATGTGACTTCCGCAGCATTTCCGACTCCTGCTGCTCTACCCATGTCCCCCCCCCCCCCCCCCCCCCCACACCTGATTGTTGTAAACGTGTCTGACTTGGACAATAACCTGCTGCGTTCTTCGTATGTGAAATGCAAAACCCCGAAAAAATGTCCAGACCCCATTATAGAGACATTTTACAGAGTGAAAACCACTATAGAAACCCAAAAGCACAATGAACCCACTGGTTGACAGAGAGAGTGGTTGTTCCTCCTTGTCCTCCCTTGGCCCGCAGCTCTGAGACGCCATGGTTCTATATTTCAAAGGCCAAGGTCAGAGCGGCCCGCATTCACCAGGAAGTTACAGAGTAATGAGAGCAATTAGGAGGCTGCTGCAAGGAGGTATTCAATCTCTATCCTCCTCCATCTCACCCTCTCTGTCTCCATCCCTCGCTCAAATCCCACCAGGGATAAAGCCCCACTTTGTCCTCGGAAATGATTCCACATTTTTACTAAAACCCTAAAAACAATAAATACAGCTTCTCCTTGAGGTTTGGCTGCTGGCTGGGGTTGTCATGTGACACTTTTCCCACAGCCGGGCAAAATGGCACTGCTTTCAATTCACTTTCATTTTTACTCACATCTCACTCCCTCACAGTCGGCTCTGCTCCGTGTCTCCCTCCCCTCGGTGTCTCCCAGACCTTACCTCCCTCTGTCCTTGTCTCTCTGTGGTTCACTCCCATCAGCTTGGTGTCCCATGTGAGAGATCACACAACACACACACACACACACACACACCCACGCACACACACACACACGCACGCACGCACGCACACACACACCCACACACACACACGCACACACACATACACACACACACACACACACACCATTAACAGCCATGTGTGTTCAACCTTGAGTGAGACAATGAACTTCAGTCACTTCATCAACCACAAGTAAAATACTAACAAAGCAGTACATGGACTTCTATTCAAATATTTCTACCACAGTAAAAAGTGACCAAGTTTATACTATACTATAAGTATACTTAAAGTATTCAAATTAAAAGAATTTAACAAATTTTATAGCTAAATGATCACTGTCATTTTATTTTCATTGTCTAAGATAATAATCTAGAAATTACTTTATTGACTCATTAGGGGAAATAAATCATGAACTTTATCGTTTCCAATTTTCTGCCAAGAGATTGATACGTACACAAACCAAAGAGTGAAAGCAACAACTTTGGGGAGTTATCCATTAACTTTATGATCCATTTATTATCCAATTATATTCGGGTTGGTTAGGTGTTAGGTTGCTGCTACTTCCTGAAGTCTAGTTGGTCAGTGAACTGCTCATTAGAGTCTGTAATGGAGAGGAGGCAATTCAATCCCATTTAAAGCCTATTTAAAAAAGGGAGCAACAAATTATCCCTGAATATCACTTGTAGACTAATTACACTGTTTACACTGCACTCTCTAAATTATGTAGAGAGTGCAACACACAATTAACCCATTAGCAATACAGGAACACAAATAAAGTGAGGTCTATGTTGATAAATTCTATGTTAATCTGACATTCCTACTAAAGCGCTTTGAGGAGTCATCAAGACTAAAGAAGTGCTACATAAATAAATATCTAAAAATATAAATACTATTCTCAATATTCATTCAAATCCTTATCTGCAAAGTAACAGTAATTGTCAGATAAATGTAGGGGATTAAAAAGTAAGTAAGAGTTTAGTAAGAGTAAGTAAGTACCAGTTATTGTCAGATAAATGTGGAGGATTAAAAGGTACAATTCTTCCATAGAGTTAAAACCTGTTTAACTCAACACTGTTCAATAATACCAGAGTACACATGATCGAATCCCTTCCACAACTGTTCTGAGTTCATCCTGGAGCTTCAACTGCATAAACTGTAAAAAGTTAATTAAACTGGATTCTCCTTTAAAACTAAACCAGAGAACAAAAAAAAAACACAATCCAAAGATTTCACAATATCATCATCTGGACCTAAACTGATCCAGGGGACTGGTAATTCTTCCATTACCAGACCAACACATGAAGTTATCTAACTGTATGGACTCCTGCTGCAGGTCTTTGTCCTCATTCTTCTGGTGGTGAAAGCAGCTTTACTGCTGACACACACCAGACCACGTTCCCGACATGTCCCGACCCTCTCCCTGTTCACAACAACTCAGCTCTTCCTGATCGTTTGCTGGCTGATGCTCTGCAGCCCAACAAAGAAAAGGATCAACAGTCCAACCTGAAATGCAACGGGACAAAAACGTCTCCGTCAAAGGCATCAAAGCCGTTTTCTGAGCTGAATAGAGAAGCATGGATGTGGGTTTGACAACACGTCGGTGGTGCACTCCGAGGAAAGCCTTGGCTAAATAGAGAGACAAAGGCAAATGGATGGTGTGGATTTGCATTCAGCAGTGGCATCACAAAGAGAGTTTGTTCTTATAAACTTTACTGGCAGTGACTGGCTACATTCATAACGTGGAGGATGGGAAAGGGCAAAGAGTGGGTGGAAGACGACACTGAAAAGAATAGAAAACAATGTGAGGGTGAGAGTAAAGGTTACAAAACTCAAAGATGAGGAAAGTTTATTAGGAAACAAAAGTATGTCCCAACCTACTATACAGTTTAGATCTCTTCCACATAGTTAATGCTCCTACTCTATTTTCACGGATACAGTATTTAATACAATTAAAGTCCTGGTGAAGTTGTTCTCATCTCTTTGTCTACTTTCAGACAACAGATCAGGTAATGAAATATTCACGCACGTCCATTAAGACAACATGCTCCAAGCTGCTGCTCTGCTCGAATCACATCCGGATTCTGCGACCGCAACGTTTGCCTGACAAATTCACTGCACGAGGCGATTTGGTTTCATTTGCTTGTAAGTCGATCGAGAGAGAAAGTTTGCATCTCTGTCAGCTGGGGAGCTGTCGATTGAATGAAGAGTTTTGGAAAATGCCTGGACGTAGTTGTTAATTCATGGATCTTGATTAAAAATCTGTTACATTTAGGAGACTAATAATATAGAGTGTGTGGAATTTGGTAAAGCTCGGAATACAAACCTGGGTGTAGTGAATTTAAATGTTGTTTCATGAAGATTGTTGGCCCTGGGTGGAGATTTAGTGACATTCTAGTGTCTCATCTGAACATTTTCAAGGCCCAAAGAGGTTAAACAACAAAGCAAGGAATGGAGCGCACAATTATATATGTAAACCATCTCATTATGTGATTCGTGAACCCATCAGGTTTATCATGTGACCCGGCAGAAGGTCACGACCCCAAGGTTAGCAATCCCTGACATAAGGCACAGACAGGCTGGAACGAGAGAAGATGTTGCGTTCATGGAAAAAAACCCGACACATTCTAAAAATAATCAATCGATTTAAAAAAAAAAAGTTACTGATTAGGTTGTTGACACTAAACTAATCGATTAGGTGATTGATTGTATTCTTGATTAGTTAAACAAGATACAAAGTGAACAAACACTGATCGTTCTTTCCACTTATCTGAACCTCTTACATCTTAATGTCAGTTTGTGTCTTCACCCTGACGCTCTCAGATCAGGTCGGTCCAGACACCTAGTCTGGACAGTGTCTGGGGTCAAGGCCCTCCTACAGAGCTCCTCTTATAGGTCACATCCTGTCCGAAGGGGGAGAGAGAGCGGGCTCCTCTTACCGTGGGAGGAGGGAGGCTGGAGGTCGGAGGTCAGGGTTGCTTTCTCAAGTTTCAAAAGCTTGTTGGGAGCTGAGTTCACAGGGTCACGCTGGGCATTTCAGCTCTAGTTAGGGCCGCTGCATCTTTGTGAATCCCAGTAATGGCTTCCGCAATCAAACTCAAGAAAAAAAAAATGGAAGTATTTATATCCTCTGGTGATGATTGTCAAACTGCTGTTTCGGACAATCAGGTGATCTGTCTCTGGGGGCTCCTTAACTGCTGTGAAGAGCCGGACACAACAACACAGTGGCCTCAGTGTGCGTTGTGTTGTTGCTGAGGAATTACAGAGCAATCAATCATGGAGGGCAGCTCTCCTTTTGACTTCAGTGGACAAACACAGTCCCAGTGTGAGTTCACTGCTGGGAATAAAATGGGTCTGGCAGATTCCGGAGTGTGCGCACGTGTGTTAGTGATTTTGCTGGTGGTGACGGAGGAAGGAGTGATTATTTGCATTGTAGTTTAAAGAAGTGTGACAAGGAAGAATAGGATGACTGAGAGTGAGAAAAAGTTTAGATGAGTGAGCTACAAAACATTTGGAAAAAACATTAAAAACATTTGTGAACTGGAAGAAGCGCCGGCCTCCACCAAGGCCCCTTGAGTTAAAATCAAGCTGCACCAAATTTTACAACCATATATCAAACCTCTGTCTTTTCATCAAGATCCATGATTTTTCTTCCTGGGAATTTTGTGAAAATGTCAAAAAAACAATTATAAAAAAATTTCTGGATCTATTCTTCTGCACAGATCGATGCCAAAAATGAATTTGAATTGTCCACCCAGTTTCAAGTTGAATCGGGGCCAGTAGTTTATGCATACTTTTTACTAACAAACAGCAATAAAAACACTCTTTGGTAGAGATAACAAACCCTGAAACCTGAAGAAACCTTGAGCTGCAGAGAAAACAAAAAGAAATGGAAGAAGAAAGGGACTGTGATGACGGAGAGGGAAGGTAATGGTCCCTCTGGGGGCTCAAAGAATAAGTCCTTGTTTTCCGTGTTCGACTGGGGAAGTGGATGCAGATATTCAGAAGTGGGATGAAGAGCAACATTAGAAAAGAGAGCCGAGTGTGGGGTTAAAGACGGAGGTGCGTGTGGGTGTGGAAGAAACAAAAGAGGACAGAGGAACGACTGCCAAGTGTGAGGAGGATAAAGAGGGTGAGACAGAGTGCACGAGTACACAATTCAAAGAGCCTGCAACAATGTGCAAAAAGAGAAAGAGGGGAGGACGTGGACGTGCGTCAAAACCACAAGTTGAATCTTGCTGTTTTTCAGCGGGATGTAAATTTGCTCCACTGCGCAGGGACAGCGAAGTGGAACGCGTCTGCAGGTGTTATCTCAGTTACCGATAAAGAGGCTTATGCACAGCATGGCGTGAGGCGAGGAGCCGGGTCTCATAGGGAGAGAAGGGACGGGCTTACATAACTGTCCCTGTTCCTGTCAACAGCTGGATTGGACTTGGCTTATACCGCGTTTAAAGCCTCAAC